>NC_054489.1:37595527-37895527 GCF_017639515.1 Carcharodon carcharias | reverse complement strand
ATTGTTCACAGTATTCTCGATGCTGTCTAACAAGTGCCTTGTAAAGTTTTAGCAAGACTTCCCTATTTTATACTCCATTCCCTTTGAAATAAAGACCAACATTCCATTTGCCTTCCCTATTACCTGTTGAACTTGTATATTAGCTTTTTGGGATTCATGCACAAGGACTCCCAAATCCCTGTGCTGCACCTCTGCTGTCTTTCTCCATTTAAATAATATTCAGCTCCTCTATTCCTCCTGTCAAAGTGCATTACCTCACATTTTCCCACATTATATTCCATCTGCCAAGCTTTTGCCCACTCACTTAATCCCTCTGTAGAATCCTTGTGTCATCCTCAACACTTGCCTTCCCACCTATTTTTGTGTTATCTGCAAACTTGGCGATTCACATTCACTTCCCTCATTTAAGTCATTAATATATATATTGCAAATAATTGAGGCCCTGGCACTGATCCCTGTGGCACTCCACTAGGTACAGGTTGCCATCCCAAAAATGACCCCCTTATCCCAACTCTCTGTTTTCTATTACTTAGCCAATCCTCTATCCATGCTAATATACTATCCCCATCGCCAATGGGCTCTCGTCTTCTTAAGTAGCCTTATGTGCGGTACCATATCGAATGCCTTTTGGAAATCCAAATATATTACATCTACTGGTTCCCCTTTATCTATCCTGCTTGTTACCTCCTCAAAGAATTCTAATAAATTTGTTAGGCATGATTTCCCCTTCAATGAAGCCATGCTCACTCTGCTTGATAGATTCCAACATTTTCCCAATGTCAGATGTTAAGCTAACTGGCCTAACTGACCCGTTATTTGTCTCCCTCCCTTTTTGAAATAAATGTGTTACATTGGTGTTCTCCAATCCTCTGGGACTTTTCCAGAATCTAAGTACTCTTCAAAGATTACTACCAGTGCATCTACTATCTCTGTAGCTACTTCCATTAATATCCTAGGGCGCAACCCATCAGGTCCAGGGGACTTAACGGCCTTTAAATCCATTAGTTTCCCTAGTACTTTTTCTCTACTGATAGTTATTGTATTTATTTCCTCCCCGCCTTTTGCCCCTTGATTATTTAGTATCTTCTACCGTGAAGACCGAAGCAAAGCATTTATTCAACTCCTCTGCCATTTCCTGGTTCCCCATTATTATTTCCCCAGCCTCATTCTCTTCCTTTTCATATATTTAAAGCAGCTCTTACTGTCCATTTTTATATTACTTGCTAGTTTACCCTCAAAGTTTATTTTCTCCTTCTTTATTATTTTTGGTCATCTTTTATTAGCTTTTAAAACTTTTCCAATCCTCTCGCTTACCACTAATCTTTGCCCCACATAGTATGTTTTTTCTTTCAATTTGATACTGTCCTTAACTTCTATGGTTAACCATGGTCAAATTATCCCCTCCTTGAATCCTTCTTCCTCACTGGGATATATCTTTGTTGAGAGTCATGAACTATTTTCTTAAACGTCTGCCATTGTTCACCAACTGTCTTTTCCGCTGAACTGCTTTCCCAGTCCACTCCAGCCAACTCTGTCCTTATTCCATTTTAATATATTAATTACAGATATACAAATATGCCAAAGGTATCCTTAAAAGACAGAAACATTACATAATTCAATTAGTAAAAATGTGATGCTTTCATTGTTTATGTAATAATGATATTGCCTTGCTTATTTAAAGGAGGAAATAGAGAATACTGTACTTTGTATTGAGTACTCAATTCTATATTAAATAAATTATTAAAAAGAGCTGATCAGAGACAAAAAAAACTTTAGCTCCAGAATGAAATCATGTTCTCTTCCCTAACAAGCCATACCATAAAATGCCAATTGAAAGCAGTCGCAGTCATAATGACTGAGTCAATCAGCAACCATGCTGCATTGGAAAAGCTTACCATCAGCTGCAGAATAACAATAAATTGGAGGTGGGGACAACACTGAATAATGGGAATTTTCCATAGTTTCTTTGCTCCTTTCACATAATTAATCGATTGGAATATTGATAAATTAAACATGACAGATGAGGCTCAATGCAGAGAAGTATGAAGTCATCCACTTTGCACCTAAGATAGATCAGAGTATTTCTGAATGGTAAGAAGTTAAGAAACTGTGGAGAGCATAGGTAAAGGTCCATGTACATAAATCACAATGCTATTGAGGCAGATTAAAAACTATAAAAGCTGTTGGCCTTTATCTCAAGAGGCCAGAAAAATCAAAGGATTGGAAGTTATTCTAAAGTTATAAGAAACTCTAGTTAGACACTAACCAGAGTACTGCATTCATTCTGGGCACTGTAATTCAGAAAGGATGGGCCTGAACTTCCTCGGAGTGGCCTGCCGGGAGGCAGGGGAGAAGTCCCATGCAGTTGGGGGGGATTTCCACTGGGGTGAGGTGGTGGGAGACCCTTGGGGGTGTGGGGTGGGGGTATCAGTCTGGATCTATACAGTAATTACCTAGAAGTTAGAAGCGGTTTTAATCCTTATAACTTTTTCTGGGTAACTATTGGTGTAACCCAGTTGGAACTATCTGAAGTTTGCGATTTAAATCGTATTTTCCAATGACTTCCAGTGCAGGGCAATTGCCCAGGGGAAGTTTGCACTTCTGGGCAATTGCCATGCAAACCTTATCTGTGAACTTCCGAAGTGGGTTCCCCAGCACATCTTTGGGGCACCCCCACACAATCCGACACTGGGGAGCACGGACATTACAGGCCGATATATTGACCTTGGAAGCAGTGCAGCGCAGCGCAGATTCACCAGAATGATACTGGAGCTAAAAGAGTTCAAGTATGGGGGACAGGTCAGTTGGATTAGGCTTGTGTTCTCTTGAGTATAGAAGATTAAATGGTGATCTAATTGAAATGTTTTAAGAAAATGAAAGGATTTGATAAGGTAGATAAAGTAAAATTATTTCTTCTGATGGGAGAATCCAGAACAAGACAACTTAAAACTAAAGACCGTAAATACATGGTAGTTCACGGGTCCAGTGTTGTGTGTAGTGAATTCTAAAATTCCAATATGTCCTGATCTAGTGTTTTCACTAGTTTTGTTTATACTTTTTTTAAAATGTGGAACCAAATCCAAAAGTTGGTCTTTCAGGAGTGATGTGAGAAAGCACTCCTTCACAAAGGGTAATAGAATTCTGAAACTCATTCTCTCAAAAAATCTGTTGAGGCTAGATCAGTTGAAAATTTCAAAACTGATAGTTTTTGATTCAGTGCGGGTATGAAGGGATATGGAGCAAAGGCAGCTAAATAGCACTGAGATACAGATTAACCATGATCTAATCACTGAATGCCAGAACTGGTTTCATAGGCTAAATGGCTTATTCCCATGTTCCATTAACAAATCAATCTGAGTGTGCAGCACTGTAACATATGGGATTTGGTTCCACAGAAAAAAATAAAAACATAAATAAAACTTGTAAAAACAGTAAATCAGAACATATTGGAATTTTACACTTCATTACACACATCACTGGACTAATGAATTGCCATGTATTTATGGCTCTAATATTTAAAATATGAATTAATGAGAATGTCTTGCTTCACTGCTTACTTGTAGCATTCTGGGCCTTGCTAGCATTCAAAGCTGAATAAAATTTGACAATGGCGTAATTGCCGGTTAATTTCAGACCAGCCACTGAAAAGCCATTGGGTTTCAAACAGGCCGCGTGGAATGATGTTAAACTAAAAACAAATAACTAAATGAAATAATGGAATCAGACTTAATGGGAGTCTGGCAAAGAAGAGTAATGTGGAATCCCGGGGTTGATGGATTTTGAGATCTGTGTTCAAAGTTAACAAAGATGTAATTCTTATAAAATCCAATAATTGACATTATAAATTTCAAATTATTCCTCACCTTCAAAGGAATCCTTTGGAATAAACACTGCTTATTTGCAGCATTCTGGGCTTTGCTAGCATTCAAAGCTGAATAAAATTTGACAATGGCGTAATAACCTGGTTCAACTAGAGCAGCATTCCTGCATACCCTCACAGAATAGAGTAGTCCAAACTCGGAAAAAACGTTGAAAATACAATCCTAGGGACACAGAAAAGACCAACTGTAATTATTAGACAGCTCCCCATTTCCCTCTCCTTCCCAGGGGCTGTTCCTCACCCCCACCCCAAAGCAGGGTCTGTTTCTCTCCACCTCTCCCAATCACGGTCTGTTTTTCCTCCCCCTCCCTCTGCAAGCAGGGTCTGTTCCCCTCCTCAAGCAGGGTCTGTTCCCTGCCTCCCCTCACCTCAAGCAGGGTCTGTTCCCCACCACCCCCTTCTCGCAAGCAGGGTCTGTTACGCTCCCGAGGCAGGTTTGTTCCGCACCCCCACCTTCCCTTTCAGCAGGGTCTGTCCCCCCACCTTCCCTCCCAGAAAGGTCTGTTCCCTCCTTCCTTCCTTCCCCTCCCAGCAGGGTCTATTACCCCACCCCCTCCCAGCAGGGTATGTCCCCCCACCCCCACCCCTCCCCTCCCAGCAGGGTCTGTTCCCCTTCCCCTCCCATCAGAGTCTGTTCCCCCCCTTCCCTCCCAACAGTCTGTTCCCCCCTTCCCTCCCAGCAGTCTGTTCCCCCTCCCCTCCCAGCAGGATCTGTTCCCCCTCCCCTCCCAGCAGGGTCTATTCCCCTTCCCCTCCCAGCAGGGTCTGTTCCCCCCTTCCCTCCCAGCAGTCTGTTCCCCCTCCCCTCCCAGCAGGATCTGTTCCCCCTCCCCTCCCAGCAGGGTCTATTCCCCTTCCCCTCCCAGCAGGGTCTGTTCCCCCCCTTCCCTCCCAACAGTCTGTTCCCCCCCTTCCCTCCCAGCAGAGTCTGTTCCCCCTCCCCTCCCAGCAGGGTCTGTTCCCCCTCCCCTCCCAGCAGGATCTGTTCCCCCTCCCCTCCCAGCAGGGTCTATTCCCCTTCCCCTCCCAGCAGGGTCTGTTCCCCCCCTTCCCTCCCAACAGTCTGTTCCCCCCCTTCCCTCCCAACAGTCTGTTCCCCCCCTCCCCTCCCAGCAGGGTCTGTTCCCCCTCCCCTCCCAGCAGGGTCTGTTCCCCCTCCCCTCCCAGCAGGGTCTGTTCCCCCTCCCCTCCCAGCAGAGTCTGTCCCCCCCCCACCCCTTCCCTCCCAACAGTCTGTTCCCCCCCCCTTCCCTCCCAGCAGAGTCTGTTCCCCACCCCCAAAAGTTAATTCTTCCCCGCCCCGGCACTCACATAAATTTCTGCCTCGGATTCTCTGGGGAGAATATTACAAACAAACAGGGTTTTATTATTTTCGGTCGGTATTTTGAAATCCACAACGTCCGCCTCAAGCGGCTCCCAGGCCCCAGCCGCCATCGACTCCGAGCTCAGCCGCCTGGGCAACGAGCGCTGCCACCTGTCACTCAGCCGGGTTTCCATGGTGAAGGCTGGATTCCCGGATCCTGGATTGGGCCCCAGGATAGGCCCCGCCCTCTGATTGTTATGCCTCCTGATAGGCTGTTCAGACTGGAGCGGCTGGAGTGCTGCCTCCTTCAGCCGGAGTGCAGATAGTGGGTCATGATTGGTGCCAAAAAGGGGGTTTTTAATCACTCACGCCTTATTACAGAATTCTTACAGCGCAGAAGCAGTCCATTCGGCCCATCGTGTCTGCACCGGTTCTCCGGATGAGCAGTTCACCTAGTGCTTCTCCCATTAACGCTGCACATTCTTCCTTTTCAGGTAGCAGCCCAATTTCGAATGCTTCCACTGTACCTGCCTCCGCCACTCTCTCAGGCAGGGCGTTCAACGTGAACTGACAGGAGGCAAGCAGGACAAACTGGAAGTGACCCTGTTCTGTGAACAGTATGTTTGCTATCGGGTACCATAAAATGCCTGATGCATTCAGATCACTGATCTGAAAAGTTACATAGGAATGCACAGGAACAGGCCATTTGGCCCAACCAGTCCATGCCGGTGTTGATGCTTCATCCTTCACAATGGACGTTTGTTCAGCTTTCAAGACGTTTCACAATACCACTTTGATAATTCAGTCCACATTAAATTGGTTAGCACATTGCTAATATTAGAGTTTGCTCAGGGATGCTAATTAGATTTGAAAGAAACTATCATTGAGCAGAATCATCCCACATCTGCACTAAGTGCAATAGCAGTTGGGGAAAAGGACATTTTAGCCACCGGCCGCAATGGTGGCTTTTCGCGCCATATCGTCCCATTCCTACCTCATTAATTATGCAGCTGCATGAAACACAACGCTGCTGGGGGGCTCCAATTTGACTGCCATGCCGTTGCCTCGCTGCTTCTTTATGCAGGGAGCCATAGTTAAACTGCAACTGCGCGCACACTTCTCAATGCTTGCAGCCCAGGTGGGCACCGGTAAAGACATGGCCCCAAAGGCTAAGAAGAGTGCAGTCCCCTGATTCAGTGTTACATCCCTGGGACACTTTCTGGACACTGTAGAGGTCAACATGATGTCCTCTACCCTCGCTCTGGCCGCAGGAGGCCCATCAGTCTCACCAGTCTGGCTTAGGAGGCAGTGGCAGAGGTGGTCAGTGCCAATGCTGCACACTAGAGGTTGGCCATCCAGTGCAGAAAATGGATGAATGATCTCATCCGTGCCACCAGGGTAAGGCAACCATCTCATCACTTTAAACTCACACACTCACAAGCCCATCACACATTCACTGGCATCTCACTCGCTGCCAGCTCAAGGAACATCACCACTCACCCTCTCACACAAGGCCTCACATGAATATCTGGCCTCATCTCCTCTGGAGACTGCCTCCTCAGTCCTCACCATTTTGAGGCCAGTTGCACAGATCAACATGTGTCTCCACACACACCCTGGGATAAGCCCTTCCCCAGTACATTCCTCACCCTGCCACCTCTTCCCTTGTCTGAGGCCACTTCCCCCCCTTCCCCAAGCAAGCCCTAACTTTGCAGCCATTGAAAAGCCATCCCCACCTTACAGCTGGCCTGGGAGGTAGACACCTGCCCATGAGCCCCCCACAAAATGATGTGGTACTGCCTGCGAAGGCTGGCACTAATGACCGCAAGTGCTGCCCGAAGCAAGGTAGGCAAACAAGCCTCGAAATTCTAAGTGACACGCAGCTCGCCAGGTGCACATCGCTTATGTACAGTTGTGAAACACATTGGCATGCAATCACGCCAACGTGCCCGGATGATCAAGTGTGGGGGTATGATTCCGGCAAGCAGAGCTTATAATTATCTGCAAATGTATTAAATTGATGTTCTGGACACCCAGTGCAGGAAACGCAGGCCACCATTGACCGATGAAGCAGAAGATCACAAGCTGGTTTCACAATGGCGCAAAACTGATTTATGGCCTTCTCACCATATTGTCCACCCATGCCCGCCATGAGACCCAATGCAAATGGAGGTGGAAAATTCCGGCCATTGTCTTTTTGGATTTGAGGACCCAGCAAACATGGATTTTTGAAATGGGTCTGTACAAAAAGGACACAGTTTAGCAAAGATGATTAAACTCTTAATACAATACATTAAGGTTTGCAGTGGTAGTAAGTTTAAAGCCACACTTAGACTTGATGCTTTTTTTACATGTTACGGATCAATGTAGAGGAAGATGCTTTAATCTGCTTCTAATTGCAAGTGTTTGAAGCTGATTCTCCATGCCCAAAATGAAAAGTGTCCCATTCTTGATGAAAGGAATATTTTCCAAAAAGTTTTAAATAAACAATCAGAGACTTGTTGGCAATTCAATGCAATAATTTATTGCAAAATGCAAGATAAATATTTGTTAAGTTTTACTAAGAAATTTTGGATATTGATCACAATTGCAGAAAAACATACACCTACAGAAAAATATTTCCCACAATTCCTGTACTTCTACAACTAAATTTCAGAGATCCAACATTATTATAACACATATAACTACATAGACATATTGTTTTTTTGAAAATAATCAACTTTAAGACAGATTCTGTGTAACATTTTGAGTGTCTTTATCGAGTTTTCCTCGCTCATTTTGTCTATAACCTTACACTACACAGTACAGTTACTCTCTGCAAAACGTTTGCAATTCATAACTTTCAGGTAGGTTTCAACTTTGTGCATATCCTTCTTAAAACAAGCCAGGAGACCATAGTTTTTCATCAAAGCTTCCTCACTTAAGTTTCCATCGAACCTGTCATAGGAAAATTTCAGCCAGGCAAAACCTTGTGAAGAGCCTCCATCTTCCAGAGTCTGCGAAATAATAGAGCAATTTAGTTTTAAAGCAACTTTATAAAGGGAGCATTTTCCAGGAATTCATTAAACATATAGAATAGATTCGGTGTAGGTATATATTGACTCTGCCTGTGTAACATGAAGTCAAACAAAAACAAACTGTTTACATCATATGGTACAATGTTTCTTCAATTCATCCTGTGCCATATTATTAAACTAAAGCCAATTGATTAATTGATGGAGGCTACCATTTTTTCTGTCATCCTACCCATTTTTGGAAAATAAATCCCAAAAATCAACCAAAACCACCACATAAACCTTACTTGTGTATGTTATGAGAGTAGCACATGGAAATTTGGTAAAGAATACAAGAATCCTGGGAATTCAAATGAAAGCTTACATTTTGTAATTATGGTTTATGAAGTTACCTCAACGTTCTGACATTTGATATCTTCTTGTCTACCTGTAATGTTATACAACAGGTAATGCAATTATGAATAAGTAAATAGCTTGATGAGGCCAATAAATTCATGGGTATCCTTTGAGCATGGGTAGCCTTGGAAACTAGCTCTACTTCTGAACCAGGTTTATCATAGGGAGGGAAAAAAGAAGTTATCCAGTTCATTGAGTATGTTGCTTGCACAGCTTTGCTTATGGATTACATCAATTCCATTTGATTTACTAAAGAAAGATTCTTCAACGTGTCCTTTATTTTCTTTTACTGCTTTATTTTTCTTCAGTCTCTCTCTTTTGACCTTAATTTACGTTATTTTTAATGATATTATTCGTTACTTTGTATGTTTAAATGCTGTGCTTACCTTGTTCCACACCCTAACGACCCATTTGGCCGAATTTCAGTCTCCTTTTACCAACAGAATCTAAAGGCTCCGAAGAAGTCACATTGTACAGGAAAAGGTAATGTAGCCAGACCTGCTGAGATTTTCCAGCATTTTCTGTTTTTATTTCAGATTTCCAGCATCCGCAGAATTTTGCTTTCATCTAAAGGTTGGTTTGCCAATTATTGAATTGGTTGCATTGCAGTTGAACATTACGTCATTAAAACAATTGATCAAACAAATTATGTATTGAGCGCACCGACCACCTAATCGGGCATTTTGTTGATAGGCTTGACAGACTAGGCATTCTTATTGATAACAACTGAAGGGTTAAAATCCATCTGCCACTAATTTTCCCATCAAAATAATTGATCCATAACTCTTTGAATTCTATTAATCCCTTTTATGTTCATCGCCTGGCCAAAGAAAGTAACAACTTTTGTGTGTTTACCAGCCTTTTCCATCTTTACTACATGGCAAAATGCATCACTTACAATGAATTAATTTCGAAGTGCTGTCGTTATTTTTATGCAGGTGTAGTTTAAAGTCAGCAGCAACGTTTACATTAGTCAAACTGGCCTCCTCAGTATCATTCATCTAGTGTGAATAACTCCACTCGACACTGCTCCAAGCCACCTTTATTATCAAATGTTTCGTTCTGCTGTTTGATCAGTTTTCATCAGATGCGTTATTTGTTAACCTTTTTTGTAAGTTTTATATGTGGGACTATATCAGATATCTGCATAGAGTATCTAGGTTTGACTCCATTCAACTAATAGTTACATCCTGAAAACGTATTCCGGCAGATTAGTGAGGTACTTAATACATGTTGCTTCTAAATTCATATACACATGAGGGCCAAAACCCCGAAAATGCTCTGGACCGTTTCCCCAATCATCAGTGTGATGTTTTCTCTTTAGCAAATGAATCACTAGACAAAACAATGCTTTCTAGCAATTTTAAAACTGGTAAAACGTACTTAAACGAACGTAAGAAGAATCCATGCTTGAAACAAGGCCTGAACAGAACACGTCAACATTTCGTCTGTTGTGTCGACTTTCCTCCTTGTTGCGAAATTTTAACACGTGTTACGAATATAGTAGCGCTAGTTGTATTGTGAATGCTTACCTTCATCAGAGCATAGATGCCTTCTTCCAGGTCACGCAATTTGTCATAGACCCTGTCCGAGGTCCTGAAAGCCCTACTGTTCTGAACGGGATTGAGCCAGGACTGAATGAGCAGCAGCGAGTACAGTAGCAGCTCCCTATCCTATGAGAGAATGCGAAATATAACTTTTTGTTCCAATCACTTCCAATTATAGTACAGGTCCTTTTTCTAACTTCAAACATGCAACAAGTCAGTGAACCATCTAAATATTCATTCCTGATAACTCGGTCACCATCTGGATCTGTTTTCGGGCTGATTAAGTAATGGCTTTAAATGTGTGAAGTTACAGTTAGAATCATCATCTGTGGGTCCGAGTTGGGCTCCGTCACCAGCCAGAAGAGTCATAAATATAGCTAAGGTCAGTAATACAAACTTTTGTTCGTTCGGTGATGGGCCAGGGGTTAATGCGAGAGAAAACTAGATCTTAATGAAACGAATTTGACCAGAAAGGACAAAACTTCGATTAGAGATATTTAGTTAGTTGATATGGTTTGTGTCAGAGGCTTTTACTCTATATCTTTGTTTTAGTGACAAAAGCCATTAACAAATATCCAATCTTTAGTGTCCAAAGCTGAATTTAGGTTTCGATGTTTTTTGTGTGTGCCTGTGTGTTTTTTAATTACCGATCGTTGCTGGGCATCCTCCTTGCCAGTGGGTGCTGGGATGGTTTCAGACTGGCAGAAAGCAGAAGGTGAACTCTTGTGAGAATGGCGCTGCTCTTCAGGGATATATTTTCGTTCCTGAAGAAGAGAAAAACACGCACATACAAATTAAACGCATGTTGCTCCTTGGGTTCTACAACAAACCAATTGCTCAAGCTTATTATCTTCCATAAAACTTGCGTTTAGAGTTCGCTACGTACGAAATCCTTGCAGGTTTCTGCGGCGACGAGATGCAGGTGCTGTGCCCTGTGCACAGCCTTGGCGAAAAGATCAGACAGAGGCAGCAAAGGGTACGCTTCCAGATCTCTGGGGCACAGCATGGAAACCCACACCAGGGCCAAGACAACGGAACACAGTGACAAACCTAGCGTGGGGGGAGCAAAGAACAGTCCTAAGTAAACTGAAAATATATCTCGTTAAAAAAAATGGGGAAAGAGGACAAAAAATTTATTCAAAGTCAAAGGAATGGGAAGATGCAAGACAAAGAATACCCAATACTTAAGATTATTGTCCAGGGAAATCAACAAAAATCAAGAAGGAAGAGGTTTGTATCTGACTCTCAGGAGGGAAGGACAAGGATTCCACTGAGTGTGAACTTCACAGGGCTTTAAAGTTTTTCCATTTTGGCATGGAGCGAGTTATTGAATAAAATACAACATCAATCTTGTAAGCCTAAAACAGTGAACAGTTTGCGGATAATTTCCAGCAATGTTCTAGATATTAATGGGTCCACAAATCTATCATTGAATGATGTGATTTCTGTTAGTTCAAAGGAAGATGTATCTTCAAACAAAAACCAGAGAGTTTGGAATGACTGGCATGGGAACAAAGGTCGAAACTCAACACACAAAACTGAAGCTTGGCAAGGTTAATAAAAAAGAAACATGTGGAAGATGAAAAAAATTGAACAGACACTTTCAGATAGAAATATTTAAATACAAATCAAGCAGACACCCCATCAAGATAAACCAGGAGATACTACCTGAAGCCATCATGTCAATGCCACTGTAAATAAGGAACAATATGCAGGAAACTATAGGCAAGGTAGTTAGTTCACAGGATTGTAATGTTGCCTTCAACTCAACAATTATATATATAGCAGTTTGAAATCCATGCATAAATTGATATTTAAAGGAAAAAAACAGAATGTTTTGAATGTAATGCATGCTGTGTTTTTTTTATATGGAAAACAGGATTATTTGCTTCCCAAACATGTTATTAGAAACACAACCCCTGATTTGTTTGTGTGCTCAGGACAATGTCCTCTACCATTCACTAAATAAGTGATAATATTGCACTTTGGTTCCGGGAACCTGAACTGGTGACGGGGGGAAAAAAAAACATGAAGCAGCATGTTTTTATTAAGTGTTTTGACATGACCAGTGTTTCAACTGTGTTTCATCTTGACCCCAGGAAAAAAAAATGCACACGCTGATCAGTAAACATGTCAGTGGTATACATTTCACAGGGTGAGGAATGAATAAGACATCGCCACTGAGCTGAGCTGGCGTTGTGTTTATGAAGCTTCAGTAACATCTTGCCACTTTGACATTTCTAATCACCCACACAAGGTACATAACAGTCAGAAATAGATGTACAAGCGGTACCCTTGTTACCTCTCAGTGCCCCCTCTCCGTAAGGATTTTAAAAAGCAAATATTTAATGGAGTTTTGGACAAGTAGTGCTTCTCTATCTCTCACAGCTATTCTATGTCAAATCTATTAGCCTGTTTTTCTTTATGACTGTCTGCATCAACTCCTTCAAGAGAAAGTCAACTTCTGGTACCATTTTCCTCTTTGCCCTCTTTCAACCCAAGCGTTAAGTGATAACACCTGCGCTAAAATAGAAAAAGAGTGGAATTAAGTAAAGCATACTAGCATTGGTAGGACTGCACCACACTTGGCATCCACTCTGTGTGTTGTCATTCTCACGTTCAGTGCACAGAGGTAATTTCCTCTCCAGACTTTTGAACTTGGATAAAAACAATATTTGAGTCTGGAAAGGATTCAAAAATGCACATTTATCATCAAAATTGTTTTGAAATTTATCATATATTTTCTGAACTGATATTAGAATGAAAATATTCTCAATGTATATTTGTACTGGAACTTATGCCAACACCAGAAGTTACAGTACAATTGAGTGTTGGGTCGCTGTATGACCCATGAGAACTTTACAGACAAAGAGCCTATCTCATCTTGATCTGAGTTTCTTATAACCTAATACAAAAGCACATTTCGGAAGTGTCTATTTTGAGACAACTCTCCACCTCCACCTCTAGGACTTTTAAAACTTATATGTTCAAACAATATTCATATGTTAAGAAAAAAAATGATCCCACTAAATCACCTAAAAAGACTAGTAATGGAAAGAATGGGATCTGTGCATGTATCAAAGTCTGAAAGCAGAGTTCTGCTGTTACTGCACTTCCATGCAAATCAGGTTAGGCCTAATCTGTAGTATATAGCAAAGGCCTCCTGACTACTAGCGACAGCAAGCAAATCCTGGCCTTACATGAGCATCCAGCTTTCATGTAGTTTTAACGGCTGAACTCTGGCCAACAATTCCAGCTATAGCTGATATTTTCACTGCATTTATTCAACCTTACACTGCATGCCGAAGGATCTTGCTTTGAACCAAGACTAAAATTGGGTATATTTAGAGGCAGAGACCAAATTGAGTTTAGAGACACCAAAGTTGCAATGTAAATGTGTCTTTATTTTACAAATGAAAAGACCCCTTCAATAGGTTCAGACTAGCATAGGCTCTTTTTGGTATCTTATTTTCAGTTAAATAGTTCTTCCGAGAAACCACTGATTTCAGTCAGTAGTAGCGAATCAATGTTTGACAAATTTTTAAGCAAGCAATAATATGTGGATGGGGAATCTTGTCTGTATAAAGATGTTACACTGATGTGTTTTTATTTTTCATTGCTATCATGTTGGTATATATACCAGTCATCTTTTGCAGCAGCAATTGAAAGTTGGTGTTACTAGTGAGAAAAAGAAAAATGACAAACTTAATTGTCATGCTGATACTATCTTTGATAAGATCGCTCAGGGAGAGAGAATGGAGGAGAATGAAGCTGAAGTGTTTATTTCAGTTAAATTGGTAGAATTACAGTAGAAGGATCCATTAATAAAGCAGTTATATCAACAGCTTACTCAGAAACAAAGGCAGAATGTATTCCAGAAGGTGTTAATGCGGAAGTGGAGGCCATCTCATGTTTTGGCAAATGAAAAATGGATGGAAGTGCATCAGTTGGTTATACCATATGGGTACAGAAATTAGATATTGAGAGTACCTCATGAAATTCCAATAGGGGGACATTTAGGAATTAAGAAGACTCAGGCAAAAATGCAAAAACATTTCTATAGGCCTGGATTGCATAGAGATGTAGTCAAATTCTGTAGAACATGTCACACATGTCAGGTGAAAGGAAAACCTCAAGCAATGATTAAACCGGCACCTTTAATTCCGATTCAAGCATTTGAATTTACTAGGGTCCTGTTTTTAGTCTCTAAGACTAAAAGTAGAAATTAGTACTTGCTGACAATATTGGATCCGTCTACAAGGTTTCCGGAAGTGATACCTTTGTGAAATATTACAACAAAGAGAATTGCGGAAGAATTGACTAAATTCTTTACCAGATATGGCTTGCCAAAAGAAATACGATCGGATCAGGGTTCAAATTTCATGCCACAGATGTTTAAGGGAGTAATGAACAGCTTGGAGGTCAAACAGCTTAAGTCAACAGCCTATCATCCTGAATCACAAGGTTCTTTGGAAAGATGGCATCAAACTTTAAAAACCATGATGAGGTTTTATAGTCAAGGCTATCTGCAAGATTTAGATAGGGGTATTACATTCTTGTTAGTTGATACTAGAGATGCTCCTAATGAATCGACAGAATTTAGTTGTTTTGAATTAGTCTATGGTCATGAGGTAAGGGGACCACTTATGTTGACTCAAGAGAGTGGATCAGAATTCGAAAACCACTCTCCTGGATTATGTGACACGCTTCAGAGAAAGATTGAACAGGGCATGTGAGTTAGCTAAGGAGCATTTAAAGATATCATAGCAGATGATGAAGGTAAAGACAGATTAGGGAGCCAAATCTCATAGTTTTTTTGCTGGAGAATATGTGTTAGTTTTATTACCAATATTGGGTGGACCATTAAAGGCAAGGTTTAGTGGACCTTACAGGATTGAAAAGAAACTGAGTGAAGTAAATTATTTGATAAAAACTCCAGATAGAAGAAATAAGCAGAGGGTGTGTCATGTAAATATGCTTGAAAAGTATTTTGACAGGGAAGATGACCAAAAGGAGGTATTAGTGGGGGGCAGATAAAGAGAAAGAGATAGAAATAAAGGATTCTGAAATTGATTTTCTTCTAATCAAATTGGATAATGAGGGGTACTTAAAAATTTAAATGTAATATTGAGTTACCTTCCAGGCAAATGTCAAAGTGGTTTGAAAAAGCTATTGCAGTCACACAAAGCTATTTTTGGGAATAAGCTAGGAAGGACAAATTTAGCTACGCATGAGGTACATGTGTACTATTTGATCAACTGTATTATGATCCCAGCTGAGTCTACCAATGGACAAGCCTGATCCCAGTGTGGAATCCAACTTGATAGATCCTAACTTTTCTTTGTTTGTTTAGATATGTGGAGAGTAGCTACTGAACAGAGTCACCAGAGTCAGCTAATGAACTTTTAACAAAATAATAAAACATTTATTCAACAAGAAAAGATGAATTATATTACAATACTCCTTCACCCACAATTATAGCTTTACAGATATATACAGATTTGTTACACAAATTACAAAAGCTATCTTATACATTAATCTTCACAATAAATACACAGTCCATGTAAACCTATGGCAACCTGTGGTCAGGTACACCACGTTCTGAAACCAAGTGGCAGATGCCACCTCAAACAGATGCTAAGGATATCTCCTCAACTCCCCCCTCCCCCCACTAGACACTTGTCACACTGTGAGCCAACTGGTCTCACTGCACTCCGTCTTTCACACAAGCGGTTTCAATCTCCATTCTCCAAGAATTCACCTTGGAATCTTCCCCCAAACCAATGTTTTCTCTTATATGCCTTCCACAAGGGTTCACCTCCAGAGTTTTGAACACCTCTTCTGATGTTCCTCTCCCCTGGGATGCCATATGCATTCAAGCTGTCTTCAATGCACTCTCTCTCACTGACTCAGTGTTAACAGTACACTAATGCGTCACATGCCCATTGCAAAGAGTTACAGATCTTCAGTTGTATCTTTGAACTTTCTTGCCTCTTGCAAGCTGTTCTTGCTTTAAATCTGCTTTCTGCATCTTGAAGCTTTAAACTTGAAGCTTGGAGCCTTTCTCTGCCCCTCACTTTCAACTTCACTTAACAGGATCTTTTCCTTTCTTTGACTAGAAAGTCTGTTTGGAACTTTCTCTTGTTTCTGTCTCACCTGGATTTTGGGATCTTTTCTTTAGCTTGGGACTGGCTATCTGTCGCCTTTGCTCCAGTCTCTCCTGGCAGCCACTTTCAACCAATTTTAGCTTGGAGCTGGCTATCTGCCCCTTCTAGGTGGTTTCCTTTTGGCAGCTGTCTTCCAAACCAGCTGAATTCCAACAGCTTCCAAAACAAACTGCTTTTTCAAGCTTTTCTGTGTGTCAGTGAGAGGGAACTGCCTCTCTGGACACTTGTTGCTGGCAACAGCCTAATTCTTCCACCCTTGTTTGTTTACCTTAGCTTACAGTCATAAAAAATCTCATTAGAATTGCAGGCACCTTTTTAAAGTGAAACTAAAACTCAATTTGAACTTTATTTACATACAGATACAGAAATACAAATTAAACATAAACATTAAAGCTAAAACTCATTCCTAACACTCAAGGAATACAAATATAACTTACTTAGACTATCTCTATTTCCTAACAACTGCAAGAAACTAATTTGGTGGTGAACTTTTGGTGGTGAATTTACAAAAGCGCAAGTTGCATATCTAGGCCAATGCACTGGACATGGTAAGGTGGATCTGAGAGAAGTGAAATTAAAAGCCAACATTAATTTCTCATGCCTACAACAAAATGAGAGGTTTTGAGATTTCTGGGCATGAGTCGATTTTACCAGAAATTTGTCCCAAATTTTAGCAGTGTGGTTGCTCCTTTAACTGAACCATTAAACAAGAACAAGAAGTTTCAATGGACACAGGAATGTCAGAATTCATTTGACAGTTTAAAAACTGTATTGACACTGACACCAGTTTTGGCAGTACCTAATTATGCTGGCAGTTTAAGTTGGCAGTTGACACAAGTGATGTGGGTATTGGTGCTGTATTGTTACAGAAAGATGAAATCGGAATTGAAAAACCGATAGGGTATTTTTCATGAAAGCTAAATGTACATCAGAGAAGGTATTCAACCATCAAAAAGGAGACTCTAGGTCTGATGTTAGCGTTGCAACATTTCAAGGTTTATGTTGCAAGCAATCCTTGAGAAACAGTTGTTTATACAGACTACAATCCTTTAAAATTTCTGGTCAAATTTTGAGACCCAAGTGCCAGGCTGTTCAAATGGAGTTTATTATGACCATAAGACATAGGAGCAGAAATTAGACCATTCGGCCCATCGAGTCTGCTCTGCCATTCAATCATGGCTGATAAGCTTTTCAACTCCATTCTCCTGCCTACTCCCTGTAACCTTTGATCGCCTTACCAATCAAGAACCTACCTGTCTCGGTCTTAAATACACTCAATGACCTGGCCTCCACAGCCTTCTGTGGCAATGAATTCCATAGATTCACTGCTCCCTGGCTAAAGAAGTTTCTCCTCATCTCTGTTCTAAAAGGTCTTCCCTTTACTCTGAGGCTGTGCCCTCGGGTCCTAGTCTCTCCTACTAATGGAAACATCTTCCCCATGTCCACTCTATATAGGCCTTTCAGTATTCTGCAAATTTCAATCAGATCCCCCCTCATCCTTCTAACCTCCATCGAGTATAGATCCAGATTCTACAAACGTTCCTCTTATGTTAAGCCTTTCATTCCTGGGATCATTCTCATGAACCTCCTCTGGACCCTCTCCAGGGTCAGCACATCCTTTCTGAGATACGGGGCTCAGAATTGCTCACAATATTCTAAATGTGGTCTGACCAGAGCCTTATAAAGCTTCAGCAGCACATTCCTGCTTTTATATTCTAGTCCTCTTGAAATAAATGCCAACATTGCATTTGACTTCCTAACTACCGCGTCAACCTGCAAGTTAACCTTAAGATAATCCTGGACTAGGACTCCCAAGTCCCTTTGCACTCCAGATTCTGAATTCTCTCCCCATTTAGAAAATAGTCTATGCCTCTATTCTTCCTACCAAAGTGCATGACCTCACACTTCCCCACGTTGTATTCCATCTGCCACTTCTCTGCCCATTCTCCCAACCTGTCCAAATCCTTCTGCAACGTCCCCTCCTCCTTAATACTACCTGTCCTTCCACTTATCTTTGTATCATCTGCAAACTTAGCCAGGATGCCCTCAGTTCCTTCATCTCGATCATTAATGTATAAAGTGAAAAGTTGTGGTCCGAACACTAACCCCTGCAGAACTCCACTAGTCACCGGCCGCCATCCTGAGAAGGACCCCCTTATCCCCACGCTCTGCCTCCCGCCAGACAGCCAATCTTCTATCCATGCTAGTACCTTGCCTCTAACACCGTGGGCTCTTATCTTACTGAGCAGCCTCCTGTGCAGCACCTTGTCAAAGGCCTTCTGGAAGTCTAAGTAGATAACATCCATTGGCTCTCCTTTGTTTAACCTACTTGTTACCTCCTCAAAGAATTCTGACAGATTTGTCAGGCATGACCTCCCCTTGATGAAACCATGCTGACTTTGCCTGGTTTTACCATGCACTTCCAAGTATTCTGAAATATCATCCTTAATAATGGACTCTAAAATCTTACCAATGACTGAGGTCAGGCTAATCAGACTGTAATTTCCCGTTGTTTGCCTCACTCCCTTCTTAAACAGGGGGGTTACATTAACGATTTTCCGGTCCTCTGGGACCCTCCCTGACTCCAGTGATTCCTGAAAGATCACCACTAACGCCTCCACTATCTCTTCAGCTATCTCCTTCAGAACTCTGGGGTGTAATCCATCTGGTCCAGGTGATTTATCCACCTTCAGACCTTTCAGTTTTCCTAGCACCTTCTCCTTGGTAATGGCCACCATACTCACCTCTGCCCCCCGACTCTCTTGAACTTTGGGGATGTTACTCGTGTCTTCCACCGTGAAGACTGATGCAAAATACCTATTCAGTTCCTCCCCCATTTCTTTGTTCCCCACTACTACTTCTCCAGCGTCATTTTCCAGTGGCCCAAAGTCCACTTTTGCCTCTCTCTTACCCTTTATATATCTAAAAAAAACTTTTGCAATCTTCTTTTATATTACTGGCTAGTTTACCCTCATATTTAATCTTCTCCCTCCTTATTTCTTTTTTAGTTGTCCTCTGTTGGTCTTTGTAGGCTTCCCAATCTCCTGGTTTCCCACTGCTCTTCGCTGCATTGTATGCTTTCTCTTTAGCTTTTATGCTGTCCCTGACTTCCCTTGTCAGCCATGGTTGCCTCGTCCTCCCTTTAGTATGCTTCTTCTTCCTAGGGAAGAATTTTTGCTGTATCTCCCAAATTACTCCCAGATATTCCTGCCATTGCTGTTCCACTGTCTTTCCTGCTAGACTCATCTCCTAGCCAATTCTGGCCAGCTCCACCCTCATGCCTCTGTAGTTGCCTTTATTCAACTGTAATACTGTTACATCAGCTTCCAGCTTTTTCCTCTCAAACTGCAGGGTAAATTCTATCATATTATGGTCACTTCCTCTTAAGGGATCCTTCAGCTTAAGCTACCTTATCAAATCTGCCTCATTACACATCATTAAATCTAGAATTGCCTGTTCCCTAGTGGGCTCCACCACAAGCTGCTCCAAAAAGCCATCTCATAGACATTCCACAAATTCCTTTTCTTGGGATCCACTACCAACTTGATTTTCCCAGTCTACCTGCATATTGAAATCCCCCATGATCACTGTAACCTTGCCTTTCTTACATGCCTTTTCTATTTCCTGGTGTATCTTGTGCCCCACATCCTGACTACTGTGCGAAGGCCTGTACATAACTCGCATTATGGTTTTTTTACCATTGCGGTTCCTCAACTCTACCACACAGGTTCTACATCATCTGACCCTATGTCATTTCTTGCTATCGATTTAATTTAATTTCTTACTAACAAAGCAACCCCACCCCCTCTGCCAACCTGCCTATCTTTTCGATAAGATTTATATCCTTGGATATTTAGCTCCCAGTCCAGATCCCCTTGCAGCCATGTCTCCATGATGCCCACCACATCGTTCCTGCCAATTTCAAACTGCACCACAAGCTCATTTATCTTATTTCGTATACTGTGTGCATTCAGATACAACACCTTCAGTCCTGTATTTCCCATCCCCTTTCTCATTGATGTCCCTTTATCTGATGTGCTTGAAGTAGATTCCTAGCCCTTTCCCAACACTCTGTCCTATTTTGTGTTCTGGGGAATTTAATAGCCTCTCCTGGGCTCTCCTTTCTTTTCAGTTTTCACATAATTTTCCATGAAGTTGAATCCACCCCCCCCCCCCCCTACATGCTAACCTGCTGCTTTGTTTCCATTACTGCAAACTTTTAATTTGCAGGTTATGTGTGGCTGGATGGGAAAATCTAAATGCAGATGCATTGTTGAGAGTTTAAAACTCAAAGGAAACTGGACATTTAAAAGAGGACACTGGACTGCAATGACCTCTGTTGATAAAAATGATTTGTATATATTGTTATGTTAATGCATACACCTGGTGAAGTAAGAGTTTGTGTATATAGGTAAGTATAGTAAATAAAGTAAGATGGGTTGAGAAAATGAAGATGTCTTTTAAAATTATGACGGATAATTTTTCATAAGCATGGAGGTGTCGTGAAGCTAACTTTTTTTATTATTTATCGTGGTTTATTGTAAAATGGGTTTATGGGTGTGGGCTCGTACAATTCTGTCCACATGATTAAGTTGAATTAGAGTCAGATAGACTGCAAGCTTGAAATTATCAAAAGAAGTTAGGGATAAAAGTCATTTGAAATGCTAATGTGTAAACATGGACGAGGTCTGAGCATGTAGGGTATGAAGGAAATTTTCATTTTTAGATAAGTGAAAGAGTTGTTTGGGTTTCAAAGGGATGGTAGGATGTTTACAACTAACAAGATAAATAGTGCAAGGTTATTATGTTCATTTTTAACAAAAGGTACTGACCCATATTGGCAACATGAAAGATTTTTATATTATGAGAAAAGTACATTTCCAAAGGCATATAGAACAATGGAATTTTCAGATTAAAGAGAGAGAAACATATATAAATAAGGAAGGAAGGTAACGTTGTGAGACCATGTAAGATGTAAAGGACCATGTAAAACAGCCTTGGGGAAGCAAGCCACCAGCCACTTTAGCAGAAGTCTGCTCTGTCCAGTAACCAAGGGTAGAGGAAAGCCTTTGGAATTCCACTCGAGTGTGTGCTGTGGTAAACTTGCTGGCTTGCAATCTATTTTGGACTGTTGTCTTAAAGGGATATGTAATTGGAAGTCAAGTTAATTACGGATTTTGGGATTTGTTATAGTATTAAGTAACTGTAATCTTATGTATGTGTTTGAAATCTTTTCTTTTGTTAATACATGTTTTAATTTCATTTTTAAAATCTCTAAAGGTGTTAGTGGGCTCATTACTTCTGAATTCCATGCACACATCTTCTCGTAATAAATACAAATTGCTAAAGTGTTGTGGTAGCATGGCCAAGTTTCCCTTGTGGATTTGGTCTGCCTGGCACACATCACCTGACACGTCATAACATAATAATATAAAATATACAAATAATGAATGAAGTGATTGTTATTGTCACTTTCTTTAGGAGACAGGATGCAGAGAGAAATTAAAATTAATTATTTCCTAATAAAATCATGTTTCTGGCTGCCTTACGCCAATAGTTTAAATGTCAAAGATTAACATGACCTTTATAGTGTGCAGATTTTATGCATGGATGGGCGATGAGTAATATTTACACTGATCAATTCATTCATTGGGAGAATGGCAGGTGAGCATCAGAGCTGAATGTAAGAAGTAAGGACAGGAGTAGACACGTGGTCCATCGAGCCTGGCTCCCCATTTAATACAATTGTGGCTGATATTCTGCCTCAACTCCACTTTCCCACCCACTTCCCATATAGCTTGATTCCATTAGAGAAAAACATCTGTCTGTTTCAGCCTCAAGTGTACTCAGTGATGCAGCACCTGCAACTTTCTAGGGTAGAGATTCAAAAGATTCACAACCCTTTGAGAGAAAGAATTTTTCTTCATCTCAGCCTTAATTGATCAGCCACTTACCCTGAGACTGTGCCCCCATACTCTAGATTCCTCAGGTGAAGGAAACAACCTCAATGTTTACCCTGCCAAGCCCCTTCAGAATCTTGTATGTTTCAATGAACGCACCTATCATTCTTCTAAAATGCAGAAAGTATAGGCCCAAATTATTGAGCCTTTCATCGTAAGACAACCTTCTCATCCCAGCAACCAACCTAGAGAACATTTGCTGTGTTGCCTCCAAGGCAAATATATCCATTCTTAAATATGGAGACTAAAACTGCACACACTACTCCAGCTGTGTTCTGAACAAAGCCCTGTACAATTGTATCATGACTTTCTTATTCTTGTACTACAATCCCCTTGCAATAAAGGTAAACATGATGTTTGCCTTTCTAATTGTACTTGCATGCTAACCTTTTGTGTTTCTTGGATGAGTACAGCTATGTCTCTCTGAACAGCAACACTTACAAGTTTCATTCCTTTTAAAAGCATTCTGCCTTTCCATTCTTACTGCCAAAGTGAATAACATCACATCTGCCCACATTATATGTAACCTGCCACCTTGGTGCCGACTCACTTAACCTGCCTATATTTCTTTGAAGGGTTGTGTGGAGTTTGTGTCAGAGATAGTCCCTTCTCTAGGAGTCAGTCACATCCTAATTCATAGTTGGATGAATAACTGCACCTGATCCTCAACACGCATCCAGCTCTCACCTGTGGCTCCACAAAAGTACTTGTGCATGGCAACAGCCACATCCCTGTAACTGCAACAGTTTGCAGATCAAGCCAGGTGAGGGTAGCTAGCAGGCTAGTGTCCACATGTGAAGGAGAACACCTATCTCCAATCATCCTTTTGTAAGTGCATAAAAAAAGCTGCCTTAATGAATGTAGCAGAGGAAATGGTATTCCCTTACTGGTACTGAAACTATTGCAGCACATCTATGTGGACAGCTGTAAAATTCATCAGCACTGGTGCAGAAGATACTACAGACCATCCACTGCAGTCAACCACATCTCCAGTCACCTTGACTTGCCAATCCAGATGCACAAGACTGAGAGAGTGAGGCTGGCCAAGCACAATCCATCTCCACTGCAATTAACTCACACGCAAATTTTATGCACAACTTACCAAGTCCCTCACGCACGTCCCATTACATCCCAAAATGTGCTCGGTCATATTCACCCACATTCTACAGTGTATTGTGGGTGAGACAAAAATGAGAAAGGGTAACTCTACTCATTTGCACAGGAAAGAACTACCAGGGACCAATGTCATAGTGGCAGGGGGTGCAATTGCCCATGCCTGCTGGTGTCAGGCGTGCTTGGAGGCATGAGAGGATAATAATGCAAATAGGCCAAAAATAGGTTTTGTGACGTCATGAAACCAGTTTGCGATCGTCTGAGCTCGTTGATGATGGGCCACATTTCCCGCCATTGGACATCGGGAACCTCATAATACATCAGCATATCATTATAACGCCAGCCCACCAGACTCACCCCCTGCTGGATCATCCGTCCACGTTGGCGTGATTGCACACTGGTGCAGGACGCGTCTTGACAAGTGTGAGCTGCAGAAGTTGGCACCTACTGCCAGGGCCTTGCTCCCACTGCAGACTTGGAGGAGTAAAAGATGCTGGAGCCTGACAGTAATGGCACACTACAGGAATGTCCATGGCATGCTGGGTGGATTCTCATTGTCATGGATCTGCTGTGAAGCAGCTCACAGAAGTGGGAAAGTCGCCATTGAGCATCTGCTCACAACACATGATGGTCAAGGGGATGGCGAGGAAGTTCTAGGATCGACTGGGAGAGAAAAGGTGTCAGGATGGGGTGAGGTTGGGAGGGGGGAATGAAGGTGTAACAATGGAGTGAGGTTGGGAGGGGAGGGTGAATGTGTCATGATGGAGTGAGGTTGGGGGGATGAAGATGTCAGTGGGGAGGTTGGGGGCTAGGGAGTACGGGGGAGAAGGGGTAGCAGGTGGGAAGATGGCAACTGGGGAGATAGGTATAAGAGCTGTGTAAGGGAAGGTGTTTGGAGGGGAGAAGGAGTGCAGAGAGGGGAGGGAGTCCAAGGGGAGGAAGGAGCATGGAGAGGGGAGGAAGTAAAGCTGGAGGAAGAAGTAAGGGTGGAGGAAGGAGTCAGGAAGGGGGAAGGACTAAGGGTGGCGGAAGAAGTAAGGGTGTTTGAAAGAATCAGGAAGGGGGAAGGACTAAGAGGGGCTGCAGTCCAGAAGGCCGGGAAGGACTGGCAGGGGTCATGGGGGTTGATTCCATGGGATAGAGGTTCCAAGGTGGGGAAGGGGTCTGGATGGGGAAAGGGGTCTGGAGGGGGGTATCCAGATGAACAAGCAAGGAAGGGCTCTGATGAGTCCATGACTGCCTCCTGGGGAGCGAACTGGGAGTGGGTTTGGAATGAGGGGATGGTGAGAATGACCGAGGGCAGAGTGAGGTGGAAGGTGGAAGGGTGAAGATTCAATGGTAGCGGTAGAAGGGAAGGCAAGGGTGGTTGGTGGGGACTCAGAGGCAGACATGGACCCTGAGGCTGTGAAGGAGTAGGTTGGGAGGTGAACGTGGATGGGGTTTGGATTTTCGGGAAGGATGGGAACGTGAACGGTCACTGAGAAATCCCCGAAGGAAAAGGGTTGTGGCTGGTAGTTCATGGACAGGAGGTGGTAGCTGATGCCGGGGTGGGGGGTCAACAGTGATGGAGAAAGGAAATGGGTGACTGAGGAAGGGCAAAAGATGGAGGAGCGCACAAAAAAGCGTTCCAGGCCATGCTGACCAAATTGAAAGTGAAACGGCAGATTTGTGCTGGGTGAGATCAGGTGCTGCATGGGGGTGTGATCACTGGGTGGGCGGAGATGCAGGTCAGCTCAGATGGACAACTGAAAGCGAACGCCAGCAGGCAGCATTGAAAATGCTCAGGACATTGAGGTGAGTGTGATACATGAAGGATCCACGTGCATGGGAGACTGCTTGCCCGAGCCTCTGAAAGGCCCTGCCGCTCACATACTTCTCCCTCCAGAATCACTCATTGGCCAGCTGCTTCCTCTGCAGTGACAGAGAATGAGGTTGAGGGGGGTCACAGGCAAAGGGGACTCAGAGGGAGGGATTCCCGAGTGGATGACCCAGGGGTGTCGAGCTGCCACTTCTCCTCCGTTCGGGTGCTGGGGGCCCTTGCCTGACTCCTTGAGGGGAAGGAGCACCTAGAGGGACATTGAGGTGCCCCGTTTCCCTCTTGCATTGCCATTGCAGGAACTCACCCAAGGCTCCCGTGATGGAGTGCAGGTCTACAAACATCTCCGCTTTCCTCTGGAACAGACCATCCTCTCCATGGAGACCTCCACACACTCATAAGTGGGCACTGCTTCATCTGAGAGCAAGCAGACACACTCCTCCGGCTCACGTGCCACTCTGTTGAGGGCTTCCAACAGGTCTGTGTGATGTTCCCACACCTCCTGCTGACTCTGCACGATGAGTTGGAAGGCCAAATCTAGAGGCTCTTCATCTGACTCAGACCTCACAGATGCTTCATCCCCAGCAGTCCTCTGAATGCTGGGGAGCTGAGCCAAACTGGCCTCCTTCGGATGTGGACAAGTGTCTGTGCGGTGACCACCAGACTGTGAATCCAAGTCTGCACTAGATCCAGGTCCCACTGAGGTGTGTGTCTCTGCGCTGGTGCAGGGCAAGGGTAAGCATTGTGTCGGGTCTTCCAGGCTGCTTATTTCTAGCTCTTTTTTTTATTCATTCATAGGATGTGGGCTTCGCTGGCTGGGTCAGCATTTATTGCCCTTCCCTAGCTGCCCTATAGGAGGTGGTGTGAGCTGCCTCGTGGAACTGCTACAGTCCATGTGGTGTAGATACACCCACAGTGCTGTTAGGAAGGAAGTTCCAGGATTTTGATCCAGCGACACTGAAGGAACAATGATATATTTCCAAGTCGGGATGCTGAGTGACTTGGAGGGGAACTTCCAAGTGGTGGTGTTCCCATTTGTCTGCTGCCCTTGTCCTTCTAGATGGTAGTGGTCATGGGTTTGGAAGGTGGTGCCTTGGTGAATTCCAGCAGCGCATCTTGTAGATGTTACATACCGCTGTCACTGTGCATCAATGGTAGAGGGAGTGAATGTTTGTGGATGGGGTGCCAATCAATTGGGCTGCTTTGTCCTGGATGGTGTCAAGCGTCTTGAGTGTTGTGGGAGCTGCACTCATCTAGGCAAGTGGAGAGTATTCCATCACATTCCTGGCTCGTGCCTTATATGGTAGACAGGCTGTGGGGAGTCAGGAGGTGAGTAATACGTTGCAAGATTTCTAGCCTCTGATCTGCTCTTGTAGCCACAGTATTTATATGGCTAGTCTACTGGACTATGCAGATGGATCATGCAGGCTGTAGCACTGACGTGCTGAGTTCCTCTATCACTGAGGGTGGACCTATTTGTAGAGCCTCCTCCTCCAGTGAGTTTTTAATTATCCACCATAATTCACAACTGGATGTGGCAGGACTTCAGAGCTTAGATCTGATCCGTTAGTTGTGGGATCGCTTAGTTCTGTCCATCACTTGCTGCTTATGCTGCTTGGCACGCAAGTAGTCCTGTGTTACCTAATTTTTAGATATGCCTGGTGCTGCTCCTGGCATGCCCTCCTGCACTCTTCATTGAACCAGGGTTCATCCCCTGGCTTGATGGTAATGGTAGAGTGGAGGATACACCGGGCCATGAGGTTACAGATTGTAGTTGAGTACAATTCTGCTGCTGCTGATGGCCCACAGGGCCTCATGAATGCCCAGTCTTGAGCTGTTAGATCTGTTCAAAATCTATCTCATTTAAAATGGTGATAGTATCACACAACAGTACTTCATTTTTATTCCTATTTTCTGACCTATTGGAATGTTAAAAAAGAAAATGTTAGAGCCAAAATCATAACACTAAGGACGGAATCATGCCAGATTCACACTAAGTGCGGTAGTGGTGGGTAAAATGATGTTTTACACGTCGGTCGCGATGACGGGTTTTCAAGCAGTACCGTCACAAACCTGCCACATTAATTATGCATTCCCTGGTTAACGCTGTTTCCATGGCGGGCGGGCTCCAATTTACCTACCACGCCGTCACCTTGCCATTTCATCATGCCAGGCACCACATTTAAAACACAGCCATGCTCAGTACTTCCAGCCTTGGACTGCAGAAAAGAAGACATGGCCCAAAAAGGTAAGAAGGCTGCAGCTTTTGAGCATATTGTGGATGCTGTGGAGGCCTGCCATGATGTCCTCTACCCCTGCTCTGACTGCAGGAGGGGCAGCAACATTACCACTCCAGCTTGGTAGGCGATAGCGATAGTGCCAATGTTGCTCAGATGAGGTTGGTCATCCAACGCAGATCGAGGATGAATGATCTCATCTGTTCAGCCAGGGCAGCCATCTCATCACTGTCAACTCACACAGTCAAACACATCACACCTTCACTGGCATTTCACTCACTGCCAGCTCAAGGGTGCCACCACCCATTCTCACACACATACCCTCACATGTCCACCTGGCCTCACCTCTTCTGGAGACTGCTTCCTCAGACCTCACCTTCTTGAGGCCACCTGCACAAATCAACATGTGCCCCCACACATACCCTGGGATACCCTCCTTCCCCAGTACAGCTCTTGTCCTGCAGCCTCTTCTCTTACCTGAGACCACCTCTCTCCCTTCCCCAAGTAAGCCTTAGCCCTGCAGCCTTTGAAAAGTCACCCACATACCTCTGTAATTGCCCTTATTTAAGTTGAGGACACTGGTTTGAGACTCAAGTTGCTTGCCCTCAAACTGAATTTGAAATTCTACCATGTTGTGATCACTACCTCTTGTCTAAAGCGGGCTGGGAAAATAGACTAAGGGGAAGGTCAGTGGATGAACAGTGGAAGACAGGTAGATATTTCATAACACTCAGCAAAAATTTATCCCGGTCAAAAAGAAGGACTCGATTAGAAGGATGAACCACCTGTGGCTAACAAAGGTGGTCAAGGAGAGAATCCAATCAAAAACTAAACCATACAAAGTGGTGAAAATTGGTGGTAGACCAGAGGGTCGGGAATTTTTTTGGATCCCACAACAAGATTCCATCTTGACAACTTAACTCTGTTTTACAAGTATGGAATGATCTGATCTCTTCAGACACTGATGAATTACCACCTATGTCATTCAAGGTCTCGGACTTTTGAAAAGATCAGAATTTTATGTCCGGCAATTGGGTGCACGCCCAACCTGTCCGGCCACCAAATAGCGCAAGATAACATCAGGTAAGGGTCCTGACATCATTGCGCACTCGCTTGGTGGGCGCGCTTCCAACAGCTGGACAATTAAGCCCATTAAGGAGGCAATGAAAGCGGTTTCTGGTGGCCTGTCCATTTTTATGGTTGGCGATGGGCCAATGGGTCAGGTGGCCTTTACCTTTTTGCTCAAACCTCGATCCAGGGCAGGATGAAATCCCTGTGGGGAAATAAAATAAAAAGAGATACCTGGGGATTGTTTTTTTATTGGGTGTGCCTTCAGGTGCTTGATTGTGCTGCTTGGACATATTTTGCAGCTTTTTAGTGGTTTTGTTTATTCTGTGGAGGTCTTCAGCTCCCTGAGGCTGCTGTCTTCCGGGAGCTCAGTGGAAGCGCTCACCGGCACCTGTGGTGACGGACGCACCCACCCTCTCCCTCCCCAACCCCCCTTCTCCCCTCTACGCCCCTCCCCCCTCCCCCCTCTCTGCCCCCCACCCACTGAGCCTTTCTCAGTGCGTGTTTCACGCTGGCTGGCCGTTAATTAGCCAGCCTGTGTGAAGTTGTGCTCGGAGGCCGATCGCAGTTGGGGGCCCATTTTTTGTCTGCGCCTGGGCCCACCATTCGTATGCGCCTGATGAACAAAAAATTCAGGCCAAAATTGGATCCCTGTTCATCCATTTCCTTATTTGCTTCGCACACACAGGCAGAGTCCAAGAAATTCAGCACAAGCACAACGTCTTGTGGCACTGGAGCATGAACAATGCTATCTAGTAAGGGGAGACGACTGAATGCATCCGCATTTGCAAAACGCACACCAGGACGTTACATAAAGGTATGCTCATAGGTAGATAATATCAAAGCCCAACGTTGAATTCTTGCTGAGGCTATCAGCAGAATGGTTTTATCCTCACTGAATAAATCCATTAATGTAATATGATCTGACACAATGGTGAAATGTCTTCCATGCAGGTACTGGTGGAATTTCTTCACTCCAAATATTATTGATAAACCTTCCTTATCTAGTTGTGAATAACGCTTTTCGGCTGCAGAGAGGATTCTAGAGACATAGCCGATTGGCCTTTTGGAACCATCTTCCACCCTGTGTGATAATACAGCTCCCACCCCGTGGGAAGATGCATCACAGGTTAATATTAATTCTTTTGATGGGTCATAATGTACCAGTGGACATGATGAATAATAGCTTCTTAACTTTCACAAAGGCTTCTTGTTGTTGTGAATTCCATGACCAACAATGATTCTGTTCCAATAACAAGTGTAAAGCTGCTAACACTATTGACAAGTTTGGCAAGAAGGGACTATAATAATTAATCATGGCCAAGTTCAGTGACACTGGAAGGCGAGGGCACCTTTTTGATTGCTCTAACTTTGTCCTCTACTGGATGCAAACCCATGGCATCCACCCGGTGACCCAGGTAAGTGACTTCTGGTGCTTGGAATGTACATTTCTCTTTTCTTACTCATACACCAGATTCTAAAAGTTTCTTAAAACTTCCTTCTAGGTTGGTAAAAGGTTCGACTTCTGTTGACCCTGTGATCAGGACATCATCTAGGTAAACTACTATATGGGGAAGTCCTTGCAATAGACTTTCCATGGTCCTTTGGAGGATTGCACATGCAGATGATACTCCAAAGTGTAGGCGTGTATATTGATACAGACTCATGTGCATGTTGATGGTTACAAACCCTCCAGACGTGCTGTCCAGCTCTAACTGTTGATATGCATGGCTCATGTCTAACTTGGCACAGGATTTGCCTCCAGCTAGCTTAGCCTACAAGTCGTTTATCCCTGGGATAGGATATTTATCTAATTTCACCGTCTTGTTCATGGTTAATTTGTAGTCCCCATAAATGCAAATAGTTTGATCAGGTTTCATTACAGGGCCTATGGGCGCTGCCCATTCCAAAAATTGGGCAGGTTGGATGATGCCTAGCTTTTCTAAGCAGCACAATTCTGCATCCACTTTCTCCTTTAGGGCATAAGTCAAGGGTCTGGCCTGTGAATTTACATATATGTTTGCTTATAAGCCTTTTAACTTTCCCAATTCATCACAAAATACACTGTTGTATTTCTTTACCAGCTCAGGAATTCCTCCTGTTCTCACTTGAAATATTTCAGACCAGTTGAGCTTAATTTTTTTGTAACCAGTCGTGGCCCAGGAGACTAGGTCCTTCACCTGACATTATAATCATTGCAATCTGGGCTGTCTGTTGCCTATAGGACACAGGTCCTGTGGCAATGCCCTTTACCTGTATTGTTTCTCCAGTGTATGCCTTCAAATGAGCTGTGGTTTGCTCCAGTGTCAGTGGCTGGGTGCCTTCATTTAGGTATTTAAATGTGTGCTCTCCTACCAGTGTGGTCAAGGCTCCTGTATCTACCTCCATTACTAGTGGCTTCCCATTCACTTGAATGGTGATGGTTATTGGTTCAGTTTTCACTGCTTTGACATTGTACAGGGAATAGATGCTGGTATCAGCAGCTTCAGGTTCTGTCGTATTATTCACTTCAATCATTTTGGTCTGCTGTCTTATGGACTGTATCAATTTGGCCCTGCATTGCTTTATTACTTGCCCTTTCTTGTGGCAGTAATGGTATTCTGCCTCCTTGAATCTGCCGGTGTCTGGTACATGGTCACACCCTCAGCTGTAACAGATTAACTTTGGTGTCGCTGCTGAAATGCTTCCACGAGGTCTTTTCATTTTTCGAGCAATGCAGACTGTCTCTTGCTTTGCTGCTGTTTCTAGCTTTCGCACCACGTCCGGCGGTAGATTCCCACCCCATCTGAACATGGTGCCATCTTACACGTTCTGTAAAGCCCGTGAGTCTCTCGCAGCACTTCTGATGGCTAGCGCTATTTCCATGGTGTGTTTCAAATCGATGTTAACTTCTGTTATGGAATTGATCCTCCAGGCAACTTTTCTTGGGGGACACATCTAACTATATTTACAAGACAGTAGCAGCAACTACATGTGTGCATCATACTCTATAACTAAAGAAGAACTCTCTCCTAGAAGTTCCCCACACTGCTAACTCACTGGCTTACACCGATCATGTGATCTTACAACACAGGATTATTCTTAAAGCTACGGTCCTACATTTATCAAAACTATCATTAATACAAGTAAATGGCGTTGAATGACATGGTTGTGAATGCCACAAACTAACCAGTCCTGCAACATCTCATTGAAAGTCTCTCCAAAGTCGCAGTGCTCAGTCAACTGCTTCAACTTCACTATAAAAATTAGACTGTCCCGGGGCCCTTACTCTGCAGTTAAACTTAAATCTCTGCATTATTACTGATAGCTTCGGCTGAAAATGTGTGTTCATGAGGTCTACCAATTTGTTAAAAGATGTAGAATTGGGCATGTTCTGGGCTGTCAGACTACAGATGAGGTTACACATCTTGCTACCACAGACACTCAAAACAATTGCTTTCTGCTTCTCCTCTGAGGTTAAATAAAAACCAAGGCGCTCTACATACTGACTCCAGCCTTCCACGGATGCATCATAAGGGTCAATTCTGCTGAAGAGTGGCATGACTGATGAGTATACTTTTCTTTTTTCTTTTGAACTGATGTACTCACATTCACAAGGCAAGGTGCAGTGTCGAAGCTATTTTATCCTTGTCGACAAATGTAATAACTTGACGTACCAGACAGGTTTCTTCTTATAACAGATAACTTTATTACAAAGCTCTTTTAGAATATACATGCTTGAACCAGGTCCATGGCCAGAAAGCTTCACCCCCTTCCCACCCTCGGATTACCTGCGCTTAGGGCTCATTTGTCAAGAACAATCACATGACCTCCTAATCGGCAGTCGGAAAGGTTATACCTTCAATCACTGCAGTGCATGAGTCAAAGGATGAAACTGCAACCCAGGACAGCTTTGAGATGGAGTGAGCTGGTGCTGCTGAAGAAAAGGTTGAGATAGTTCATGTGGCAGTGAATGTGGAGCTCAGTGAGCAGCGAGACAGTGACCTGAAGAATGCTGAATGTCTCAAAGCTACTGTAATCATGTGTGGATTCAAAACATGAAGGGTGGAATTTTAGTTGGAATCTAGTAGGGTCCCCCTTGTCCTGACCTTCCACCCCCCAGCCTCCATGTTCAATGGATCATCTTCCAGCATTTCTGCCACCTCCAGTGTGACGCTACCACCAAACAGACCTTCCCTTTCCCTTTCAGCATTCCAAAGGAACCATTCCCTCTGTGATACCCCGGTCCACTCTTCAATGATCGTCAACACTCCATCACCTTCCCAAGGCACCTTTTCATGTAAACACAGGAAAAATAACATCTGCCCTTTTCCCTCTTCTCCTCACTGTCCAAGGCCCCAAACACTGAAGTAGCAATTTACATGTACTTCTTTCAATCTAGTCTACTGTATTGGCTGCTCACAATGTGATTTCTTCCACCTTGGGGAGACAAAACGCAGATTGGATGATTGCTTTGCGGAACACTTCAGTTCAGTCCACAAGAATGACCCAGAGCTTTCAGTGGCCTGTCATTTTAATTATCCACCTTGCTGTCACACAACTCAATCCTTGGCCTGCTGCACTGTCCTACTGAAGCTCAACATAAGCTTGAGAAACAGCACCTCATCTTTCAATTAGGCACTTTACAGCCTTCCAAACTCAACATTGAGTTCAACAATTTCCGACCGCAAACTCTGTCCCACTATTTTGTTTCCCTTTCTTTGCACATTTCAGTTTTACTCTTATTTTCACTTTGACAGTAGCACACCTGCTCGAGGCAGATCTTTTGCTTTTCTTACCGCATCATCGTTCCCTTTGGCCCTGTAAGATTAACTCTTCTGTCATTCAGTCTTTCTTGTCTTCCACCCTATCAAAGACCTTCCTTTTGTCATTGTCCCACCAACCCCTTGCTCAAAACCTTTGACTTTAACTTTCCCAGTTCCAATGGAAGGTTGTTGACCTGAAACCTTTACTCTTGTTTTTCTATCCATAGATGGTGCCTGACCTGCTGAGTATTTCCACCATTTTCTGTTTTTATTTCTGATTCCCAGATTTCATAGTATTCTGCTTTTAAATCATTGGAATAGTTGAATCCAAAGTACTGGACTGATCCTACCTTTACTCCTATTCTGAAGAAAGCTACCTGAAATAGTGCACAAATTATAGAAAAATTGCTTTGGTCACTCACACTAGTAAAATCTTGCTCAGGATCATCCTGGAATGGATCCAGAAAAAAAAAATGAGTGAGATTTCTGATGAGCAAGCTGAATTTTGACGTGGAAGAGGAACCAGAGATCAGGTCGCTAATCTTTTAGAATCATAATGCACCAAGTCCAAGAATATCAGTAGCCAATGTTCTTCATTGAGTTTGAGAAAGCATTCAGTTTGGACTCACATGAGAAACTCTGGTTGACAATGTTAGACATGGGGTACCCACCACATTTAATTGTCTTGTTAACCAAGCTTTATTGTAAGCAACGAGCTAGGGTCAGAGTTGCCGGTACCTCTTGTTATGATCCCAGCTGATGTTACTACTGGACAAGTCAGATACTTGGCTGGAACCTGGCTTGATAGATCCTAACTTTTATTTTTTGTTTAGAAAAGTGGATGGCGGCTACTGAACAGAGTCATAGAGTCCGCTGATGTACTTTTAACAAAAGAATAAAACATTTATTAAACAAAAGATGAACTACATTACACTACTCCTTCACCAACAACTATACCTTTACACATATACAAATTCATAAGTATAACACAAATTACAAAAAATCTTAGACTTTATTGTTCACAGTATACAATCCATGTAAACCGATAGGCAACCTGTGGTTCAAAACACCACACTCCAAAATCAAGTAACAGATGCCACCCAGAGCAGCTGCTATGGATCCCTCATCTATTCCCTCAGGCACTCATCACCCAGTGAGACAATCGGGCTCATGGAAACTCTGGATGGAATCGTCCCAGATTTGCACTAAGTTTTACCCAACAACTGCAATGGTGGATACTCATGCCGTATTGTCTCAAGCCCCCTGCATTAATTATGCATTCCCAGGAAACACGCCGTTTCCATGGTGGATGGGCTCCAATTTGCCCGTCACGCCATCACTTTGCTGCTTCATCACGCTGGGTGCCACATTTAAAGTACAGCCACGCACACATCTCTCAGTGCTTCTAGCCCATGACTGCTGCAAATAAGACATGGCCTCAAAAATCAAGAAGACTGTAGCCCACAGGTTTAGTGCCACATCCTTCGAGTGCCTTTTGGACTCTGTGGAAGCCCACCGTGATGTCCTGTACCCCTGCTCTGAATGCAGGAGGGGCAGCAACATTACCATTCCGGCTTGGTAGGTGATGGCAGTGGTGATCAATGCCAATGCTGCACAGAAGATGTTCACCTACCAATGCAGATGGGGGATAAATGATTTCATCCATGCCACCAGGGAATGGCAACCATCTCATTGCTTTAACTCATATACTCAAGCCCATTACACATTCACTGGTTTCTTACTCACTGCCAGCTCAAGGGACCTCGCCACTCACTCTTTCACACACACCCTTACATGTCCATCTAGCGTCATTTGCTCTGGAGACTGCCTCCTCAGCCCTCACCATCTTGAGGCTACTCACAAAGATCAACGTGTGCCCCCGTACAAACTCAGGGATAATCCCCTTCCTCAGTACAGCCCTAATTCTGCAACCTCTTCCCTTACCTGAGGCCACTTCTCCCGCAAGCACTATTCCTGCAGCCGAAGAAAGCCACTCCAACCTTATGACTGGTCTGGTAGGCAGAGACCTACCCATGAGCCCCCCCTAAAAGTGCTGTGGTGCCATCTGTGAAGCCTGGCACTGATGACTGCGAGTGCCCGAAGCAAGGTAGGCAAACAAACCTCGAAGTCCCGAGTGAAGTGCAGCTCGCCAGGTGCAAGTCACTTATGTGCAGTTGTGAAACACGTTGGCATGTAATCATGACAATGTGGGCGGGCCAGCATGGGGGAATGAGTCTGGTGGGCTGGCCTTATAATGAAATGCAGATGTATTACAACGAGGTTCCCGATGTCGATGACGGATAATGCGACCCCTCCATTGAGGGGCTGAGCAGACGATCGAAAACTGGTTTCATGACATTGTGAAACCGATTTTTGGCCTTCTTGCCATATTGTCTGCTCACGCCCCTGAGCATGCCCGATGCCAGTGGGCATGGACAATTCTGCCCTCTGTCTTTCACATGGGGGTTTCCAATCTCCAGTTTCGAAGAGCTCGCCTTTGAATCTTTTCCCAAGTGAGGCTTTCTCTTGGATACCTTCAGCAAGGATCCATCCCCAGGCTTCAATCTCTCCCTCCGATGTTCCTTTCCCTTGGATCACTATGTGCATTCAAGCTTTGCCTTCCATGCCCTCTCTGAGAGATTTAGCCATGCCAACAGAGCATCACTGTTTCAAAGGCCCGAAGGAAAGATTCACCAGCCGTTGGCTGTTCCCTCAGATTTTATGGTTTCTCATAAGCCCACTTTGCCTAGATTCTGCTCCCCTCAGCTTCCTTTCTTTAATTTGGAGACTTTTCCTCTGTTCATTACTTTAACTTCACTGAACAGGGCCTTGATCAGATTCCTATTCTTTTCCAATCTGCAATCATCCAATCTGCGTTTTATTTCCCCAGTGTAGAGGAGGTCACATTGTGAGCAGTGAATACAGTAGACTAGATTGAAAGAAGTACAAGGTAAGTTGCTACTTCAACTGGGGGGAGTGTTTGGGGCCTTGGATGGTGAGGACAGAGGAGATAAAAGTGCAGATGTTAGACCTCTGGTTCACTGTCAAAAATGGCGTTAGACTGGGGTGAGTCCTCTCACCGTATTTATTCAACATCTGAGCAGAAATAGCTATAAGGGAGACACCTGATGGACACAAAGGTGGGATACTGATTAGCAGGCAGCAAGTTGCAAACCTTTGAAATGTTAACAACACTATTCTGCTCACTAATTCAGTGGAGGAGTTCCAGGAGTTGGTGGATCATCTTGATCAAGTTAACCGGAAATGCAGTCTCCTGATCAATGTCGACAAGGCAAAGGTGATGGGAATGGATGGGAAGATCTGCAAGATTCTGATTAATGGAATTCAGCTTGAACAGGTTGATACCTTCCGCTATCTTGGGTCACTCATCAAGCAAGATGCGGGGACTACCTAAGAAATTCAGACTAGACATAACAAGGCTTATGGTGTTGTGATCTCACTTAAAAGAATATGGTGTAGCCACAGCATCTTGATTACAATGAAAATTCATCTTCTGAAAGCCCTTGTATAGCCAGTGACCATGTACGGTTGCGAAAACTGGACCATCAAGAAGAATGACTCGAATAAGAACATTTTGAAATGAAAGGACTCAAAAGGATATTACATGTGTCATGGATGGTGTAATGATTGTAAGTTAAACCAATTCTTACTGTTATGGGGATCATGTGACTGTATAGATGAATCAGCCCTAAGCACAGAGGCTCTTTGGGGCAGAACCTTTTAGCCTTGGTCTTGGAACAAGTATGTAGCCTCCTCTGAAGTCTGTTAATAAAGTTTATTGTTTCTTACAAGAAACCCGTCCTGCAGTCTCCAATTTTATTGCACCTGGCGACGAGGATGAATAGTGCATCATGCAGCATCTCACCTCGCAACTGTGAGTGTTCCGATATTTTAAGGGAAGAAAAAAGTATACTCACAGGCAATGCCTCATTTTGAATGAATTGACATGTATGACTCATCCATTGAGGACTGGAGTCAATACATTGAGCTATTAGGTTTCTACTTTGTAGCTAACAAATAAACGACAGAGGAGAAAAAGGAGGCAATTCTCCTAAGTGCCTGTGGAAGCAAAGCCTATAACTAAATCCATAGCTTGACGGGTCTGAACATGCGAAATTCCAGATCCTTCACTGAGCTAGCAGGCCTCGTGAAAGGACAGTTTTAGCCCAAACCCTCAGCGACCATGCAAAGATTCAAGTTTAATTCTCGAGTAAATGCCCCCGGTGAGTCGATCGCAATGTACATCGTGAAGTTAAAACAGTTAATGGAGCATTGTGACTTTGGTGATACTCTAAATGACATGTTGCAAGATTGTTTAGTTTGCAACATAAACGTCAAAGCCATTCAGTGCCGCTTGCTTCCAAAAGTTGAGATAGACCTTAAGCGCACCATAGAGATAGCGCTCACAATGGAGAGTGCTGAGAGGGATTCACAGGCTCTGCAGAGTGTACAACATGGCGCCGTTTTGCAGCTGGGGCAGGAACCTGCTGCCGGCCAGTGGCCTGGTCGACCCTGGGTTAGACTACATATAAACTGTGCAGGTCCATTTCTAGGTACCATATTTCTCGTGATTATCGATGCATATTCGAAATGGATGGACGTGTTTGAAGTGAGATCACCCACTTCGTCTGCACCATTGAAAAACTGTGCCAGAGTTTCAGTGTTCATGCTTTTCCTGAAGCTATTGTGTCAGACAATGGTACTGCTTTCACTAGCCCTGAATTCCAAAGATTCGTGAACCTAAATGGAATTAAACACGTCAGAACACCATCGTACCATCCCTCATCTAATGGCTTGGCAGAAGGAGCGGTACAAACCTTTAAAATAGGCATGAAGAAACTATCAGAGGGAGCATTGGAAGCATGAATTTCAAGATTTCTGTTCAACTATCGCACAACCCCTCATGTGACCACTGATTTAACACCTTCAGAATTGTTAAGGAAGCGCCGACTTCATACGAGTTTGAGTCGAGTATTCCCTAATTTAGAGGGGAAGGTGGAGAGAAACCAGAGCACTCAGAAAGTGAATCATGACGTTCACAGTAAAGGTTGAGAGTTTACTGTGAGAGAGAGAGTTTTTGTACAAACTTTTGCAACTGGACCAATCCCTGGTACAATCGTCTCTGAAACAGAAACATTAACTTATCAGGTAGAAGCGGAATACTTAGGAAACACGTGGATCATCTCAGAAGCTGAGAAACCCTCCAACAACCAATTAATCCACCTGGAATCGAAGTCAAAACTTCAACCCCTGAGGTGTCAGGTCAGCAAAGAATAGACAGACCTGGTTTCTCTGTTGAAGTAAATAACTCTGAACTGACATTGTCTAGGGACATCCCTGAATCCGGAGTTCCTGTGAAAATCAATCCAATGGAAGAACCTCCAGGTGTAGAGTTGTGTCGTTCTCCTTGAATCTGAAAACCTCTTCAAAGACGAAATTTATAATGGCATGAACTGTGTGTAATTGTATAAAATATAAGTTAAGATGTTTTGTAAGAAAGAGGGTAAAACAAAAGTAAAAGGGGAGGAATGTAAGTTAAACCATTTCTTACTGTTATGGGGATCATGTGACTGTATAGACTAATCAGCCCTAAGCACAGGGAATCTTAGGGGCAGAGCTTTTTAGTCTTGGTCTTGGAACAAGCATGTAGACTCCTCTGAAGTCTTTTAATAAAGTTTACTGTTTCTTGCAAGAGACTTGTCCTGCACTCTCCAAGTTTATTACAACTGGCGACGAGGATAAATAGTGCCATTGGAGCACCTCGCCTCGGACAAACGAGTGGGGACTGGTGTTAAGAGGAACTTGTTTGAGGCAGTGCTATCAGGGAAGCTCACATATTTTGGACATGTGATGCAAACAGGACGGGAGTGTTTGGAAAAAGAGATAACACAAGGTAAAAAACCTGGAAAACGTGCACATGGAAGGCCCAAAATGGCATAGATGGATAACACCAGAATATGGACTATTGGACAAGCAGTGAGGATAACGGAGAATAGAAATCAGTGGAGAAAGGTTGTTCATAATGCAGACAATCCTCCGAATGAGGACAGATGAAAGACAAGACAAGACAAGAAAGCTGAATTTTGAAGTTACAAAGGAATGGAGGCAAATCAGCTGAGGCAGGGGTGGTGGTGAGCAATGTTACCTAGGTGGAAGCAGGCAGTCTTTGCGATGGAGGGGATTTGGATTAGAAGCTTAGTTTGATATTCAGAATGCTGAGATTGCAAGCAGTCCAGTTCAGCCTCGAGACAACTTTAAGGTATAGAATTTATGGCTAGCACTGATGGTGATGCCTTCAGTCCTCCCAGTATATAAATGCAGGTAATTTCATCTTATCCAAGAATCATCTGAGAACACTCTGTTGATTCAGATGCAGTGGACAGGTTGAGAGAAGCACTAGAGTGGTAGAGTTGCATGAGACAACTGACTCATTATGCTACCAAGAGGCAGTATACAGATGAGAAAGAGGCAGGGACTCAGAACAGAACAGATTGCTGTGGGACTCTGGAGGTAACAGTGTGGGATGAGAAGAGGAGCCTTGTCTATAATGGATGGGTCAGTGTGGAACCAAGCAAAGATAGTCCAACAGATGAAAGATGATGGGGGAGGGTGTTGCGGGTTCAAAACCTGCAGAGAGGTTGAGGTGGATGAGGAGAAATAATGCATCATGATCACAGTCACAGAGAATGTTATATTTGTGACTTTTGTTAAGGCCATTTCACTGCTGTCGCTGGCCAAAACCTAATTGAAGACACTTAAACATGGGGCAGAATTTTTGGTTTGATATGCGGGAGGTGGGTGTAAAATGATGCGCGGTGCCGTCGGGTAAGCGACCCAACATCACCCCGCGCCAACGCAATATTTTGCTGGGCAGGCACATGATGAAGTCTGATGCGCACCCGCCATTAATTAACGGGCTACTTAAGGCCCCTTAGTCTTCAATCGATGCCGATTTCTTAGCACCATGCAATCTTCGGGTTGGTGGACAGGTGCAACGGGCAGGCAGGTAGGAGGCATTTCTATTAACCTCATCCACGGGCGGGATAAGAGGGCTCAGTGGGGTCATGAATCTGCTCTGTGAAGTATTTATTGGTGAAAGTTTTTCAAACTTGCCTGTGTGATCTGCAGTACCTCAGAACGCATCCCAGCAGCTTTTTCTGGACTCTTAACCTTCAGGACAGCACACTGAAGTGAGGATTCTTTTCTGGGCCTGCAGGTTTCAGGAAGCCTCCCCTTAGCCAGGGAATGGGAGCTGAACTTTCGCTGTGTCTGGCTTGCCTGGTCCCAATGGAAGTGCATGAAGGTCAATGCATGCCTGAACAGAGCATCTGTGACCTGCACTTTAATGATTTGTTGTGCTGTGGCAGGGTAAGTACCATGTTGGCACTGGGCATTTAACCCAGCAGGTAGCCTTACCCTCTGCACTCTCTAATCACCCCCCACCCCCCCACCACTCTCTCCATGGAGGACGCATGGCGCTTGGACATGTGGCTCACTGCTTTGGTGAGCGTCCGCGTGGGCTCCTCCACCACTGACACCAAGCCAAGGATAGCCTCATGTATCTCCTCCAGATGCTCCCGCACGCCCAGCCACATTTCCTGCACCTCTGCATCGCGGACGACTCCAGAGGCACATCATCAGGCACCGACTGAGCATGTGCCTGGTCCCCTGCAGTCCTCCAACTGCTGGCACCATGGAGACTCTCTGTCTCTGCTAGCTCCTCCAGCGACTGTGAATTGCCCTCACCACTGTGCCCTGGGACACTAGCCATTGCTTGAATTCCCACCAAGGTGCTAGTATCTGAGCTGGTGCCTGCCTGGCAGAAATATCATGACGCTGGCGAGACTTCAGGCTCCTCAGGTGTGAGAAGGGGCATCTATTGCTCCTCCTCCTGGCCCTACTCAGCTGATGCTGAAAGGAAGAACAAGGACAGTGGATCAGTTAGCGTGCAGACAATGACAAAGTTCATCCGTGACCCCCGGCTCATTATGCGCTCATCCTTCCATAACCAATGGCCCAGCAATATTGGAACAATAACTAATTTAACAATCATCAGTGCTTTGGCCGTTGGGAGGACAATGCGGACCTCACTGTTGGGCTTAAATACCTGGCCGTGCCACTCCAGCCTCACCGACACCAGTGGACCTGGCTGCATGGTACCTCTCCAGTTCAAGGGCCTCCTGCTCGAAGTGGTTTAATTTGGAGAGCTGCGCCTAGCTGCCTCCAGTCCTCACATGCTCAGCCGCGTTATGAGCATTCTTCTCTTGAAAAAGAGCGAAGAGCATTGATTTGTGCAATTTGTACATGGACTCTGTTTGTGAACAGTCCGCCCCAACCAGAGTGGGACATATCTGGGCTCCAGTGCCTCCTCATTCCGCTGCTGCTGAGCACTCAAACAAACATGCTAGGCCTGCTGCCCAACCCCCCGCTTGGAAACATGCTGCCTACATCACATTAGGAACCACACGATATTTCCTCCTATAGCAAGGAGGTGCAAGCATGTGCAGCGTAGAGGGCAGCAGATGGTTCGTTGTCACGCCACCCTGAGGCTCCCCTTCCACCATCTCATCATCCTGAACAGGACATGTCCTGGAGTTCTGAGTCGACACCTAGGTGCAGCTCCTCCAGGCTGCCACCAAACCAGTCATGCGGGACTAAGATCAACACATGCTGCCGGGTAAAACTCATCTCCTTATGACCCACTCAGGCTGACCTCAGCATGGGCACTATCTGCTGGCCCAGCCAACAAAGGAAAAATGCCTTCAATGATTCAAGGCCGTCACGACACTAAGACCCTGGGGGGAGGTGGTTGGGGGGCTGGGGGTGGTGTTGGGGAGTGCAGAGGGTAAGGCTACCTACTGGGTTAAATGCCCAATGCTAACATGGTATTCACCCTGCCACAGCACAACAAATCATTAAAGCTAAAGAAGGAAAATTCTGCCCATGAATCCTGCCCAGGATAAATGGGTGTTATGTATTATATAGTATTATATAATTTAAGAAATGAACATAACGTTTATTTTTCATTTGTCTCGGATGATATACAAGTTTCAGTAAGGAGTACTGTACGTTTGTTCCTTAAAATATCAACAGGATGTATTTTGGTCCCAACATTTTGAAGAAAAAGAAAATAAATTTATGAAGTGTTCAGATTGTATCTCTCAAAAATTACTTGAAGCATTTCACACACAATGAAATACACTGAGGCACACCGATTATCGCCAAATATCATGTTACAGTCGTAGATTATATTATGCCTAGTAAAGGCATGTCATATTCATAAATTTACACATGGACTAATTTCGTATGGAAGCTTTTGGAACTGTCTTTTACTTGTTTAACATGGGCACTGATGAACTGTTAAGATGTCTACCAAGGGGTCAGGTCACCTTGGCTTATTCAATTCAATTCTTATCAAGCTTCCGGAAAGTTCTCAATTGAATAACAATGGGTGGGGGCCTGCCCCTAGAATGGACATACAAAGACGAATATTATCTGTGGAATTCATACCAGCCATTGTTTAAAAGTTCCTCGAAACACAGAGTCAATGGACTCCAAGGGTGGAATTCTCCCAAAATGAAACTAAGTGTGATGGTGGGCAGTTTCAGCAGTGCCCAGCCCACCGTCCCTAATGGCGGCAACTCGTGCACGATTTTGCACTTGAATTCTCATTAATTATGCAGCGGCGCGTTTTGCTTTGAATCACCTGGAGATGATTCGTCCGTCCGCCTTAGCTGTTGAGTTCGAAGGTCCAGGCGCCATATTTGAATGCCAGTCCAACACACAGTCTCAATCTCTCCAGCTCACCAGAGATGTCCACAACTCATAACAGAAAGGCCAAGAGCCTCAGGACAATGTCTGTACCCCGCTTCACCCACAAGGTCCTCCAGGCCTTGATCAGAGGGGTGCAGGAACAACGGCATATGCTCTACCCCACGGATGGCTGCAGGAAGCACAGCAGCCTTACCTTTTGGGCCTGGGACACTGTAATGGACCAGGTCAGTGAGGCTGATAGCCAAGCCCGAAGTGCTACCCAGTGCAGGAAGTGGATGAATGATCTCATCTGCTCCGCCAGTGTAAGTCATCCTTCAACACCATCCAATATCAAACTGTCATCATAGCATCATGCACTCAAATGGCTACTGTCCTCAGGGGTCTCACACAACCATTAGTGGGGGACGCATATCAACACTCATTCTCTCACCGAGACAATCACATCACCACCATCCCACTTATCGTGTTACTACACTCCATCTTCTGGTCCTTCTGGGGAGGGCTCACCACATGTAGGGGAACATGCATCTTACCTCTGCTCCATCCTTTCTTATCACGTGCCTTTCTTTCTTCTTCATACAGGCCAAGATGGTGCACAATGGGTGCGAGAGAGTGCAGCCCATGGGAGGGACGTCCGACATCCTTGCCTTCAGTGAATTTGAGGAGGCTGCAGCTGAGCTGGCCATGGGACAACAGGGATCGCTCTTGTGGGGAAGGGGAGATCAGCCTCTCCAAGCAACCTAATACGGATCACAGCTCCATCCCCTCATCAAATCCTGATATTCACAGTGAGTCACATGCAAGTCTTATCTAGCTCTATTTTGTATTTTCTAGGCACAAGAGCATCAAGTTCTCCAAGGCATTCCAGCACCACCAGTGCGAGCCCCCAGACCTCATCCAAGGAGGAAGCTCTGGAAGAGCCATCACAGCACCCATGCACACCCTACACCAGCTCAGAGACACACATGTCAGTGGGGCACAGCTGTAGATTAGGCTCAGGCTCACTTTCTGGGGAACAGCTCTCTGACAGATACCCGCAGCAGCCAGAGGCAGGGACAGCCCAGGTCTTTAACACCCAGAGGGCTGCTGGAAATCAGCCACTCACTCGGTCCGAGTTGGGTGATGAGCCTCTGGAAGCGGCCAATAAATCTTTGCTGGAGATGCAACAACAGGCGGCGAAACATCAGGCAGAGAATCGGCAGTCACTCAGAGTGAACGATGGAGGAGTCCGTCCGCATTCTGCCTGATGTCGTGGCTCCAACATGTGAGCAACTGGAGGTCACCATGGGAAGGCTGAACATCACAGAGAGCTTGGTCCAGTGGGTCTTGCTGGGTTTGTGCTCAGCCCTCCACTCCATGGCCACACACCCTGGTGGGCACCATCAGGATGTGGGCAAAATGGTGACGAAGCAACTTGACCTCCCTCTGAATGCACCATCTTCTGCAGGAGTCAGGGTGGGGCCCTCGGGCACCCACAGGGAGGATGAGCTTCAGCTGGACACCCCAGGGGCCTCCTTTCAGGGCAATCCAAGGGTTTGCAGCCGCTCACAGCCCCCTCTGCCTGTGGCCCCATCCACTCCAGCTTCTCAGGCTGCCAAGGGCGCTCCTGCCCCTGAGCAAGTGACCCTTATCAGGCCGGGGCCCTCCAGGCCGTGGGTCACCAGAGGACGTCCACCACGGTCATCACAGACGCCAGGACGTAGCAGTCAGCAGCTGCCTCTACCTCTGCTGCGGATGTCAGGGCTGCACCCAGGCGTTCAAGTTAGGAAAGTTAAGAAAAATTGATGTTAGTTTTGGGTAACAGGTGTGCTAGACATGCAAATAACTTGCACTTTTGTTAATACATTTGATGATTATGTGAATGTTCCTGTCAACTAAAGGTGTTGTGATTTTATACTTTGGAGCCTTCTTATTTCGAGGCTTAACCTTCCTCCCACTCAGCGATAGCATTCCACTGTGAGATTCACATTCCCGTGATGTCAACCTCAGGTGAACAAGGATCTGCACCCCTTGTGTGATGTCAGGGAGAGGTGCTTAAATCTTTATCAGAAGTGTGAGATGTAAGCATTTCTCACCCTTCTCCCTCAAAGAACACCATTGATTGAGGGCAGCTCATCAGCATTGATATTCTAGCGGCATATGTGTCTCATCACTGGTAGTGGCAGAAGAAAAGACATGCACAGGAGGAGGAGGTCCCGAGGCATGTTCACATCTCAGTCACAGAGTGTTGGCATCATTAGATGGCAGCTGTCACAAAACTATCATAATTTTCATAATATTATTGTAGGTTATTGTTAATTAGACTTATGTTTGTGTGTGTGTGTGTGTGTGTGGATGATTCTTTATGTGTGGCTGATTTAACTAAATTAGAAATGGGAAGACTGCAAAGTTGAAATTATCAAAAGAGTTAGGTCTAAAAGGGCATGCGAAATGCTAATGAGTGAATTAGGATAAAGTCTCAGCAGATAGAGTATGAATGAAATTTGTGTGTTAGGATAAGTGGAGAGGTGTTTGGTTTTCAAAAATACATGGTAGGATGTTTACAACTAACAAAGTGAATAAGGCAGGTTATTACGTTGCTTTTTCCCAAAAGTGCTGGCCATAATGACAACATAAAAGATTTTTATTTTATGGGAAAAGTAAATTCCAAAGACACGGGGGAACAATGGGATTTACAGATTAAAGAGGGGAAAATTTTTAAAAGAAGAATGGAAGGCTGCATGAGGTGTGGCTGTGTAATATCTGAAAGGTAATCCGTGTGAAACAGACGTGGGGGAAAAGCCTGTAGCCATTTTGCAGAAGTCTGCTGTTCCAGTAACCAAAGTTGTGGTAAAAGCCTTTGGAATTCCACTGTCAAGTGGGTGCTTGCTAGATGTCACTATAAATTTAAAATCTATTTTGGGCTGTTGCCTTAAAGGGGAAGTGTCATTGGGTGTCTGGTTGGTTAGGAATTTTGGGAATTGCTATATCACCAAGTAACCGTGTAATTGTAATCTTGTGTGAGTGTTTTATTCTTTACTTTTGTTAATAAATGTTTTAATTTAATTTTTAAAATCTCTAACGTGTTGGTACACTTGATACATCTGAATTCAGTACACATATCTTCTTGCACTAAATGCAAATTGCAAAACCGTTGTGATAGCGTGGCCAAGTTTGCCTTGTGGATTTGGTCAGCCTGGCAAAAACCACCTGCTGTATCATAACTAAATTTGGGGCTGTTTACAGGATTTTTGAAATGCCTCGATTGGCTTGGAGTTGGTGAATCTTAAGGCTACGAGTACGAGAGGAAAATTGATCTCAGGAGTTGATGTTGAGGGACATTAAGTGGTGAGACTGTGATTATGGCTTTAAACATTGCTCAGGCTTTTCTGGGAGTAGAAGAAATAACCCTGATTGATTTACAAAAAATAACTAAGGTCAGTTAACAGAATTGGCAGATAAGTTGCAGTTAGGTTTAACAGCAGAGACAAAGAAAGCAGGCATAATTGAAGTAATAGCGCACTATTTGAAATTGGAAGGGATACCTGGAACTAATGAGTCACAGCTGGAGGTAGTGAGACTTCAGTTACAAATGAAGAAGCCTGAACTTGAACAAGCAATGGAAATGAAAACTTGAATTAGAGGAAAAGGAAAGAGAATGAGTATTTCAAAGGGAGCAAGCAGAAAGGCAGGAGAAAGAAAGGGAATAAAATAAGGCCAGAGAACTTGACTTTAGGGGGGAGACGTTAGTGTTGGAAGAAAGAGAAAAGGAAAGAAAAAGGGAATATCAGCTTAGAAAGCTAGAAGTTAAAAAAGAGATCTGATGCTGAAGAAGGTTCTCACGTGGAAATGACTGCTTTCAACTTAAAAGCCAATGGGGAGATGTCTAAATTTGTACAGATACTTCTGAAGTTTGAGGAAAGGGATGTAGAGGCATTCCTTATTTCATTTGAGAAGATGGCTTAGCAGATGAAATGGCCACAAGAAATCTGGACATTGCTTTTACAGTCTAGGTTGGTAGGTAGAGCTCATGAGGTATATGCATCACTGTAAGAAGAGGTATTGGTGGATTATGAGACAGTGAAAAAGGTTATTTTGAGTACATATGAGTTGGTTCCTGAAGTGTACAGGCAGAAATTTAGGAATGTGAGGAGATAGCCTGGTCAGACTTATATTGAGTTTGAGAGGGTAAAACAAAGTAATTATGACAGGTGGATATGGGCATTAAAAGCAGAGACAACTATGCAGCTCTTAGAGAAGTAATTCTTTTGGAAGAATTTAAAGATTCAGTTCCTTCAGTAGTAAGAACTCGTGTGGAAGAACAGAGGGTTAAAACAGCAAGGCAAGCAGCAGAGATAGCTGATGATTAGTTCATAGATCCAAACCTTTTCTCGTAACTCTTTTAAAGCCAAGAAGGATAGAAAGTGGGAAGGTGACAGGAAGGTAGTTAGTCAAGTAAGAGGAGTAGTTGGAGATTTTCAGGAAGCGGTGTCATCAGCCAGCGTTTCAGTGGGTACTCCTTATCTGCAAGCAGCCATCCCTCAGACATAATGGCCCCTTGAAAATCTCAGGCACCTGGGAGTGATTCAGGATGTAGGAGTCATGGCAACTCCCAGCGTATCATGCACAAACGTGCAGTATGCGCTTCCGGTGATCACACATCAGTTACACATTGATGGAATGATAGCCCTTGCGGTTTATAAACATTAGGGGCTGCTGCCATAGAGCCCGTATAGCCACACGGGTCCAGTCTATTGCATCCTGCATTCTGGGAAAGCCTGAGATGGCGGCAAAGCTGGTGAATCTTGCAGCCTGGCTACCTTTGTCCACAGCAAACTTGGCATAATGGTGGGCCTTCCTTTAAAGGGCATCTGTGACCTCCTTTATGCATCGATGTGTTGTGGACTGAGAGATGCCTGTTGATCTTTGGAAAGAACCAGGCTCCAAGAAATTTAATGCAGCGGTCACCTTCAAAGCCACTGGCAGGGGATACCCTCCAACTCCACATGGTGACAGGTCTCCACTAAGGATGTGGCATATGTGATATACCAGATATTGGGACAACGCAGGCATGCATGGCATTGCCTCTTGCTCATTTGTAAATAGGAAAATCTTGGATGATAAGCCCTAGGTCTGGCGAGTTGCCCCCGATGTCTGGGTTTCTCCTCCTGACCCCCCCTGCTCATGCTGTGGTTCTGCGCGACCATGTCCCTTCTGCTGGATCTACGTGTGGTGTCACCTCTATCTCCTTCACCTCTTCCATTGCATTAGGACCCTGACAAAGACAACATTGAGCCCTGGATCCATATCTGCTTTTGCCTTCTCTCTGAAAGGAAACATTGAAGACATTAATGATTCAAGGAGCAAGAAAGCGAAGCTCAGAAGATGACACATTTGGAGACTGTAAGGGTCCATAGTTTCTCCTGCCCTATTTGCATGGTGGCTGATGCCGCCTTGTCCCTGAGACACCAGCATACACATCGAGGTGACCAAGATGGCATCGCAGATATATAACATCTTGAGCCCAGCATGGGATGCTAAAAGTTTAAGTGAGATGATTGACTCAACCTAGCTCTGTGTTCTAATCTCAGATGTGGCATTTAAATGACCAATCAGTTGCTCATGGTGAATGAGTGGATGCCCTTTGGCCTGTTAGGTGTGTCACATCTGGTAAGCGCATGACAGGCCTTCATTGATGGAATGCCATATATGGTACAGCTGTGCCTCCCTCACTATTGCCTGCATTCCCAAATTCTACATTCCGATGTGTCACTCTTGAGATGCAGCTACTGTGATGTGAAGCCACTGAGCTCTGAATAGCTCTTTAACAGTGCGAATGGAGCCATTGGCTTTAAATTGCTTTTGTCACAAGGTCTTCCTCCTTTCTTTCTAAGCAGATTCCTGCTCACTACAATGGCAACAAGAGGTTAAAGGGCAACTCCAGAAAGGTTTCCCCCCCCCCCATGTTTACCCTTCCCCTAACTGCCATTCCACAGCCTTCCCTCCCCGTTGATCCCCCCTATGACCCCTCACCTCATAGCCACCCCCGGTTGAAATGCTAGATTCTGAAAGTGGAGGCCTGCATGTGTACCACAGCACTGTGGTGTTCCTCGGGACAATGAAAACAAAGGGAAGGAACAGTCCAACCCTATAGCCCCAAGAGATTGGCATTCATCACAACAAGACCGGTGCAGCGGCTATGGCAGGTATGTTCCACTCACCTCGAAGTTACCAGTGAACTGAGGTCCAACTTGTGCAAGTCGCCCTTTTTCAAATGGATTTGAGGCTGACGTAATTTTTCGTTGGCGTGACGCAAGATTAGAAGGCATGGCAAGATTCCAGCAAGTAGCTGTTTTAATCAGCATTCATGACATATTAACGAATACAAATGGCGCTCGCGCCATGAGTCGGCAGGATAACCAACCTGCCATGAAAAGGCTGTTGGGAAAACACTGGATTCTCCGCTCCTGCAGCCACAAAACCCGCTGCAGGAGGGATGGGAGAATTCTGCCCCTAGACCCTATGGGCAAAATTGTCCCAGATTTGCACTAAGTGCGGTAGCGGGCAGGGAAAAGGTTGTTTTAACCGCTGGCCGCAATGGTGGGTTTTCGCTCCATGTTGTCCCATTCCCAGTGGATCGTTGGCAGGTGGATTCAAATTTGCCCACCATATCATAACCTCAGCGCTTCTTCACTCTGGAGCACCAGAGCGCAGCCTACTTCATGTCTACAGAGCAGGACTGCTCCAGGCGATGGGTGGCCCTGAAAGCAAAGAAGATGTCAGCCCCCAAATTTAGTGATGCCTCTCTGGGGCTCCTGCTGGACATAGTGGTGGGTTGCCACGAAGTCTTCTAATCCTGCCCTGGGTGCAGGGGGTCCACCTGAGTCACCAATCCAGCCTGGGAGGTGGTGGCAGCAGTGGTCAGCGGCACCGGAGCACAGAGAAGGTCAGCCGTCCAGTGTAGGAAGAGGATGAATGCTCTCATTCGTTCCGCCAGGGTAAGTCAACCACCTCATCACTCTCAACACTCCAAACCCATTACACATCCACAGGAATCTCACACCTCGAGGGCCACACTAACTCTCACACACACCCTCCCATCTCCATCAGGCTCATATCCTCTGGAGTTTGCGTCCTCATCCCCTCCATGGATCCACTCACCACACAAACATTCCACACAGTGCCATGTGTCCTGCTCACACTCTCTCCATCGGTTTTCATGCAGGAGAATCTGGCTCACAACAGCAGGAAGAGGTCCTGGGACAGGGGTGGAGTGGCCCACATTAGGCCACTCATTCAGTTTGACAAGCATGCCAACATGCTGATTGGTGAGGACGTGAACCGTGCCTGCGGCAATGGTGAGGTCGGTGGTGAACCCACATGAGGATCCTGCACCACATCATCCCTCTCTCATGGCAATTGTGAGTGCTCTCTCTCCCACTTTTGACTCTGCTGCCATGCACTAATTATCTATCGTTTGGTTCACAGGGAGCTCTGCCAAGTGATTCATGCCCTCAGCCAGTGAGTCCCTCAGCTCCATCCACATCCTCACCTCCAGACGAGAGGATACCTTCTCCATTGAAGAGCTGAAAATAAGCAGCCTGGAAGACCCATCACAGCGCTTACCCACACCCTCCACCAGTGCAGAGACACACAATCAGTGGGACCTAGATCAGGAGCAGGCTCAGATTCACAATCTGGTGGTCATTGCATGGCTATGTGTCTGCAGCAGGAGGAGGCAGGTTCAGCCGAGTTCCCTGGCACTTGGAAGACTGCTGGGTAAGAGGCATCTGTGAAGTCCGATTCAGATGACGAGCCTCTGGATTTGGCCTTCCAACTCATTGTGGAGAGTCAGCAGAAGGTGGGGGAATGTCACACAGAGCTGTTGGAAACCCTCAGCAGAGTGGCATGTGAGTCAGAGGAGTGCGTCCCCCTGCTTTCTGATGAAGTGGTGCCCACATATGTGCATATGGAGGTCTCCATGGAGATCCAGGTCCCGCAGAATGTGGAGATACACACAGACCTGCACTCCATCGTGTTAGCCATGAGTGAGTTCCTGCAGTGGCAATGTGAGAGGGAAACGAGGCATCTCAATGTCCTTTCAGGTGCTCCTTCCCCTCAAGGAGTCAGGGTGGGGCTTTTGAGCACCCAAAGGGAGGAGGAGCAGCAGCTGGACAACTCTACGTCATCCAATCAGGAGTCCCAGAAGCAGCCTACTCCCTCCGAGTCCCCTTTGCCTGTGACCCCCTCCACCTTATCCTCTGTCACTGCAGAGGGAGCAACTGGCCCACAGGAGGACAGCCAAAGCAAGTTGGGGCCCTAAAGGCCTCGGCTTTCCAGAGGATCCACGCCAAAATCATCAGAGGCAACAGGACCAACCATTGCACAGGCTATCTTCACCTCTGCTGCAGATTTCAGGGCAACACCTAGAAGAGGTAATAGGCCTAGAAAAGTTATGAAATTCTGATCACAAGTGTTTGCACGGGTGAACACATTTTGTCTCTTTATAATCTGAAAATACATTCACTTTCATTGAATAATGTGTAATGTTGTCCTGCAGCTTCATTGACAGTCTTCTTCAGTCCTCCCCCTGCAACACTGCTACCCATCCCTCCCATTAGCAGTTCAGCTGGACCATGAGTGATTCTGGATGGAGAAGTGTGTGTGTGTGTGAGACAGGGCGTATTGGAGTTTCGTGCAAGCAGTCTCGCATGCATGCAAAACCTATGTTCATCACACCCATCTTACTGTCCCGAGATTTTTCACTGCTGCCTGCTGGGGTTCTCTTTCAGTTGTTCACCTGAGTTGACCTGCATCTCCATCCACCCACTGACTGCACTCGCATGCAGCGCTTGTGCCTATCCAACAAGAGGCTCCGCTCACTTTCCATTTCGAGAACGATGGTTGTAGTCAGGTTATTGTTCAGCTCCCCCATCCTTTCCCCTCCCCCAGTCACCCACGTCCTTTCCCTCATCACTGTTGACTCCACTGACATCACCTTCCACCTCCCCACTGTCACTTACCAATCAGAACCTATTTCTTTCCAGGATGTCCAGGTGAACATGTCTCGACCTTCCTAAGAATCCCACCTCCATCCACATTGATCTCCCCAACTTCCTCCTTCCCACCCCCAAGGTTCATGTCTGCCTTCGAGTCCCCACCAACCACACTTGCTGTCCTTTCTACTGTTACCGATGCACCCTCACCCTCGCACCCCTCTGACTCCCTCTTCCCCCTCTCATACTCACCATTCCATCCTACCAAGCCCATCCTCAGTTCAGTCCCCAGGAGGCAGTCATTAACTCCACATGCCCCTCCCTTGCACATTCATCTGGATATCCTCCACCCCTTCCTCCCTCCTTCCCGTGAACACCATCTCCCCTCCTAACTCCTTTCCCCTCTGAACTCCTTCTCCCACCAAACTCCTTTACACCTTCCTCCCCCCCTTACACCTACTTGCCCATTTGCTGTATTCTCCCCGTTACACCATCTTCCCCATAGTTCCTCCTCCTCCTCCCAACCTCACTCCCTGACACCTTCATCCCCCCCACCCCAACTTCGCCACCCTGACACCTTTGTTACTCCCAACCTCATCCCCCCGACAACTTTGCCCCCCACAGCCCAAACTCTACCACTCTAACACCTGACACCTCCATCCCCCATTCCCAACCTCAAATCCCAGTTACACCTTCTTCTCCCACTCACAGCTGGACTTTCCCAAGTCCACAACCATGATGTTCTGAAGCAGACCTGAGACATCAACAGAGACCTCCCACCTTCCATGATTTGCTTTGCATCTGAGCCATGTCCATGAGAATCCACCCAGCATGCGATGCACTTGTTCCTCCAGGTTCCAGTAGCTTTAGTGCTTCGGCATCTTCTGCTCCTCGGATGGCCTTGACACCATCAGATGATTCCATTGTGCTTTCAAAGTGAAATTGATTTTTGGCCTTCTCGCCATATTGTGTTTCCCACCCACCCCCGCGCCATGATGCCCGATGCCAGCAGGGCCAGAAAATTCCGGCCTATGTCTCCAAGCTTGCAGTTCAACAAAGAAAAGCTGACAAAACCAGTTATGCACAGTTTAAGTCTGAAAGACCATCTAGTGTGTACCACCTAAAAGATGCAGTGCAGCAATTCACCAAGGCTCCTTAGACAGCACCTTCCAAACCCACGACCATGACCATCTAGAAGGACAAGGGAAACAATTAAATGGGAACACCACCAGTTGGCAGTTCCCCTCCAAGCCACTCACAATCCTGACTTGGGAATATAACGCCATTCCTTCACTTTCGTTGGGCCAAAATCCTGGAACTTCCTTCCTAACAGCACTATGGATGTACCTATACCACATGGATTGCAGTGGTTTAAGAAGGCAGCTCGCCACCACCTTCTCAAGGGCAACTAGCCCAGCCAGTGAAGCCCACATCCCGTGAATGAATTTTTAAAAATGTATTGTATATCAATGGCCTTTTAGCTTTGAGCCATTTTGGGTGATTAATGGCCATTGACCATGTGACCAAAACTGGCTTCTGATACTGAGATTGTTTATTATCCCAAGATCCAGAAGAGACCTGGGCAGCCTACAGCCTACTGAAAAGAAAAGTTGCAAAGAAAGGTTATACCATCTTCTCTTTTTAAGAACCATCAGTCATTAGCCAGTCTGAGAACCAGACTCTGGAACTAGCTGCAAGTCATCAAGCAGCTAAAGCAGTTAACCTGTGCTAGTTTCAAAGTTCACCTGAGAACCAACTTCCTGGATATTTGGCTACCAAGAACCTTGCAAACTGCTTTACTAGACCCTCACTTCAACTTATATCATCAAAACTATTCAAGGAACCATAGACCTTTCATGTGGGAGACTGGAAATTATAAATAAGAGACTGTATTAACTGTAATCTGTAAAAGTGAAGTATTTTTATCTGTATCCAATCTTTTTCTGTGTGTGTGCATGCATGAGACCCCGTGGGGCTTTACATTAACCTTCTTTATTTTAAATTCACAAAAGCTTGCTGCTGAATAATTTCATTAGAGTACACACTCAAGGGGTAAGAAAGGACACTTATTTCTATACAAAATATACCTATTACAGGCAGTAAGATGGCAAATACATTCTATCCATGGACAATTGATTTTACAATTTAAATCTCAGAAACTCAAATTAATATTCCATTTTTATTTGTAATTTCTCAATTAATCCCAAACAGAATTCAAAAACTGCGCTTATGACTATTTACATCACAACTCTGACCAATACTTGGAACTTTATAAACACCCCAAACACAGAAACATTTACAAATATCACAAAAGCAAACAGAACAATTCAAATAAATGTGCATATTAACAGCAAACATCTGAAGCTTTAAACACAAAGGATATTCAGAGGAAATTGTAAATGTAAATTGTTGGCTTGTACACAATGTTGTATTATCTCTTGATGTCAAAATACAACATTGAACATTGCAAAATACAGATGAACCCTTCTAGTGAAAACTTTAGTGATGACAGCTATCTGATACAAAGGGCTTCATCAGATGATCCTGAAATATTCCCTACACAGGCAATAGAAATCAAATCATGTTAATGCAATAAAACCCTTAACTAAGAGAATGGTCTTTTAGCTTTTTACACACCATTATTTGCCTATGTGACCCTTTTGTGTATATTTCCTTCCAGGCAATACCAAGTATGCATTTGATCATGGGATGGGGAGTTGGGAGAGGGGTCCATTGGTGGGTGCAAGGCTGCTGGTAAATTACATTCAGAATGTTGCATTAGTTTCTATTTTGTCCTGATGTTCTTTTCTGCATTTACAGGAAGAAAGGACTTGCAATTATATAGCACTGTTCATCTCATCCCAAAGCACTTCGCAGGGAATTAATTATTTTTCAAGTGAAGTCTCTTGTTCTTTTGTAGGCAAATGAAGGAGCCTAACTGCATAGCAAGGTCCCACAAACAGCAATGAAATTAATAATTCCCTGCCCTTTAAACAGTTCCTTGGGATATTGTGTTCACCTTAGTGGGCAAAGAGGACCTAACATATATTGGAAGACAAGGGTAGCAGGCACATGGGAACAACATCACCTGCAAGTTCCACTCCAGGCCACATACCATCCTGACTTGGAACTATATTGCCAATCCTTCAATGCCACTGTGTCAAAAATCTGTTACTTCCTTCTTAACAGCACTGTGGGTGAACCTATGCCACATGGACTGCAACGGTTAAAAAAGCGACCTACCATCAGCTTTTCAAAGGGCAGTTAGGGAAGGGCAACAAATGCTGGCCTTGCCAGCAATGCTTATGTCCCATGAAAGAATAAAAACAGGCAGCAGTTCCTTCATTTTTGCACTGAAGTGTTAACCTAGATTTATGTGGCCAACTTTGAGAATGGGCTTATACCCACATTCTAAGTCAGAGGCAAGAACACTACTACTGAGCCAGAGTGGCAGGTAGTGATTTGCCGCTGTCACTGCTATCCCATCTTCTACTTGTTTTAACTGTTTGCTTTCAATTACTCAATGGAGGCCAGCAGCAAATGGCAACAATAAATACTGTGGCAACACTGCTATCAGATGGTGGAAAACACATCAAAGACTTTTATTATACCTAAACACATAATCACAGAATGAACAAAGCAGCTAGCTGCCAGTACCCAACTTGCAAAACAAAAGTACTTCAGTGGGCTAAGCCTGCAAGACTTGGGAATACCACATCAAACATAGGAATGGAAAAAAACCATGGACAACCAATAATACCTTTGATAAGCAATGTCTAGAAGGGCTTCCTAGAAGCTGCAGTCTCCTGGGAAAGAGGTTGGACAGATAAAAGCAGGGTGGAATGGAAGAACTGTTGCTGTTCTACATATCTAAAGCATTATAGGAGCTATTGATAGCGCCCAGGGAAAATCGTTTGATATTAGCTCTTTGATATTTGCAAGCAGTTGTCACAACCATGGGGTATATCAAATTCCATTCTGATGAAGGGGCAATACTCTAAACATTAACTTGTCTGCCTGCCTGCTGAGTGTTTCCAGCATTTCTATTTTGGTTTCAGATTTTAGTATTTTGGCCACAAATTTTATTGGTAAGTAACTAAATTGGTATAATGGAAATATTTTAAAACACTTGTTTGCAAAAAAAGGAACTTGAAAGTGGAATGACATCTGGGCTTCTATACACGTCAGTAATTGTTTTAGCAATTAGCTTGGCCCAAAAATCAGTGGTGTGGCAAAGATTGAAAAGTCACATGATTTTTGTAATACCTAATTAGGTCTCAGAAAAATGCATTACAATAAAGGCTTAAGTCTGTTCTAAGCATAGTTAAGAAACATTTATAGCAACTCATTGCAGGTTTCAAGAATTTTTTGACATACATTATGGCCAGTCAAATGCTAAGAACCTGATAGTATGCGTTTAGAATTGACCCACTCTGTCCTCACTAACAAGGTCCATCTGCATACTCAGTCTATGTCCTACCAAGAAAATATCAGATCAGTTACTTCAGAAATGCAAATTAAAATACCTACTGCTGTTTGAATATTGTATTTTTAGGATTTTCAGTGTTACAGACTAAGATTAATCCCATAAAACCTCTTTAGCTTGTGATACACAGAAAAGATTACACCCTTTACAACCCACTAATCTACCGATGGGAGGGAAACTTGTCAAGTGGCAATTTATCCAAATTTTTATACAAACTGTAAGTATGACCTGATCCACACTATAACACACGTCTTGGCTGTTAAATTAAATGTGCATTATAGAGAGAGGGAATACTTACTAGTTTACTCATTGGGTTAAGTTGAAAAATCTGTTAGAAAATGGAGCAGCATTTGGCAATTTAGTAGTAAAATCAGGTGCACTGTGCTCCCTCAGACACTTAGCTGCTGCTTTTCCTACCATCCTATTGTAATGTGTAGGTGACCTGGGACTAAGATGTTTGCCTTATTAACCAAGGCAAAGGCAAGGTGAGAATGAATGGAATGGTGAGATTGCATGGCTCTGCATTGAATGGTCTGAGCCAGGGTAGTGGATTTACAGAAGCTGCAGAGCACGTGAAAAATAAGATTTAAAATATTTTAAGTCACTATATGCTTAAAATGAATTTCTTGCAGTATTGTATGTTGTAAGCAGAACCTTTATCCTGGACACTGAAATAGAAGTCCTGCTTATAAACACACAGTGCCACTATCTACTACTGGATTCATTGATTGCTGTATACAGATGAACACTGGAATTAGAATATATTTTAAACCAATTTCTAACCAATTGGCTTTTGAGAAACTTTACCTCCCTCACTGGGTTGTTCCAGCTGAAACTCCCTGACAGAATAAACTGATGGCAGGATAGTGACATCATTGCCTTTCAACCTGCAGTCTGCAGAAAAGGTGGAATTCAGCTCATCACTTGGGGAGAAGGCACAGTTTATGCAGATTGAGGCAAATCATCTGCTGTACAAGCTTGGAAGTCTTGCAATTAAGTTTTTCTCAGCTGTATGTCAATTAAATCAGCACAACTGAGAAGCATGGTGACAACTAACAATGATTTTGTATCAATAAAAAGCTTGAGTCTAAAGCATGCTGCTGCGTTTTATCAGTATCGACTGGATTTGTTAATGGCTTTATACTAGCTAGTCAGCAAGTATAGGTAAGTCCATGTTTGTGATAGGGTGATAAGGTTATTCTTGTGCAGCAAAGTACACGTCAAACAATAAAACAAAATAAAGAATAGGGATGTTGAGGAAATATTTCACTTTTTGTAATTTAATTTTTAAGATTAAATGATTTAAACATTAACATCAAAATAGCTTACAGCATCAGAAATCTGTGTGTTTTGTTAAGTTAAAAAGCTTAATAAATGTAAATTTTTTACCTTTGAACTGCTTGACAGACTGCTTGGCCTACTTGTTGCTTTCTTTTGTTTCTCAGTGATTATTTTTTTCTTCATCTGTAAATTGGACAATTTTTCTGCTGGCTTCTGCCTCCATATTTGTTGCTGCTATGAGTATATTCTCGAGGATTATTGTAGTAATTGTTAAATTAGCCGATCAGAATACACTGTCATTTGAGCACAGTTTCCTGATTGGTCACTTTTCCTGATTGGCACATCTGGGGCATTAGGTACCAATGGTATATTTTGGGTTTTGAAAGGGGGTAATATCCTTCCTCACAATATATAATTCTAAGCCTTGATTATTATACATTCCTTGATCCATATTGTATAATCATTCTTGTTTTTGTTAAATTCATCAAGTTTTGTTAATTTTGTCTTTAGGAACTTAACTAAAGGAAAACTTCTTAAAAATCAAAGTCTCTGTTTTTTTTTGCTTCTCCCAGGAGACAGCATTACTAGAAGGGTTTGGTAGACAATGTGCAAGTTTACACTATATATCAGTTTGGGCATATTTGGTGGACCCAATGGTATCGTCTTACCCTTATTCTTGTATGTTTTTATTTGACAGATGGTTGCTGACTAATGTCACATGATAGTGGATATGAATGGGCATGATGTTAAAGGCAAACTTGTGTGTGAGACAGAGGCATGGGCCTGGATTCTCATCCTTAAGGTGGGGTAGCAGGGTTCAGGAAAATTCCCAACTTGGCCTGCCTGCCTCAGGAGAAAGTGCCAGGAAAGATGGGATTTTCATTCTGGTTGTTGGGGGGTGTGGGTGGGGGTGGTGGTGGTGGTGGTGGGGTTCGGGGGGTGGGGAGCGGGGGGTGTTGTGGGGGGGAATGGGGGTGCAGGCTGTAGTTGAGCCCGTGAACTGGGAAAAAGTTCAGAGCGGCTGCTAGGTGCCGAGGCAGGAAGTTTAAAAAGCTGGCTTTGGTGTATGGGACTTTGTCCCAGTTTTAATGACAAAAGCAAGGCCCTCCAGACCTCATCCCTCAAACCTCTTCACCCTCCACCCCCTCACCGCACCCTTCACACACAATCACCATGCCCCATCCATGCTGCCTCATGCCCGCCACCTGCTGCCCATGGCCCCACATTCCCCCTGGCCAAATTATGCCACCACAAACCCCCATGGCCCCTCATGCCCCCCATGCTAAGCTATAGTGCTTCCATGTCCATTCACCTACTAGACAATATAGGACCAATGAACCCTACAGTGACAATAGAATATGTAAACAAAAGTTTAAAAAATGTTATTGATTGAACATTTTCCACTTTCTTAAAAAATACACCTTTTTTCTGCAGGCCAATAAGTGTCAATTATCCAGACCCTTTAAAGTATCAATATCAGAAACTGTAAGCACTTGAAACCTCTTTATCTTGTGTAAATAAACATTGTGCAATTGTTAGAAAAGATCAGAAAGCCAGAGCTGTCAACCAAGCAATGGTTATAAATGTAAGATAAAGAGGTTTCAAGTGCTTGCAGTTTCAACTATTGATCCTTTAAAGGGTCTGGATGATTGACACTTTTGTTTGGATATAGTAAAAAGGAGTTTTGTTTAACCAAAGTTGTCAATGAATGACTAGTTTGTACTAAAGTTTTTTTTTAACACATCCTGCTGTCACAAAAGGGTTCATTGGTCTATACAGTAAATAATGGGTAAATGAGTATGAAAGTGCCAAAGCTTGGCATGGGGGCATGAGGGGCTAAAGGGAGTGGGTGGGAGCATACTTTTGAGTGAGGGGGCATGAAGGGCCATAGGGAGTGGGTTGGGGGGCGGTGCATATCTTGACATGGTGAGGACCTTTTGAACTTACCTTTCAAAAGGTTTCCTCATGCAGACTAGGGTTCATGACACCTCTGAGGTTCTGCGAGCCATGACTCTTTGAAAAGCTGGCCTGACTCCATGAAAATTGTGAAGGACTAGGACATGCCTATCCCCACAATGGAGCCAACATCCTTAAAACATTCTGCTGAAAATCAGAATCCATGAGAATGGGATTGGTCCTGGCCCCAACTTTCACACCTCCACTGAGTCTCTCTGACTCCATGAAAATCCAACCCATGATTCTTCATGACTTAGTTATTCAACACAATAATATACTAATTTCACAAAAATTGACAAGGGGATTGGGAACTTTAAAGTTTCATTTTTGCCAGATATTTGATGTTAGGAATGCTAATGTTGGGGGAATGAAATAGATTTTCACTTTTAGCATCTAGTATCAGTCTCAGATGTGGAGTGAGGTTCTCTCTATTCCGCTTCATCAATGTGCCTCAACTCTAATTTCACCTTAGCACTATCTAAAACAACAGCTTGAAATTTCACTTTTGAAATGACATAGTCAATCTATGCTGAACGAGGAGCAGTTCTCTGCTGCAGCACCAATAGAAATGAATTGAGAGCTTCTTCAACTTATTTCAACTAAAAACTTTACATCAGTAGAAAATTTAGACTTTCATCCCATCACTCTAGACTGAATTTGATCTCAGGTTGCAGAGGTACCAATCACACAATCCTGCTAACATTATTTAAATCTGGATAGCAGTGAAACAACAGGGAACAGTAAATACTCTTTCTAATAAATTCTAGAGTTCCTGTTTAAAAACTTTCAAATAATTTAGTAAAATAAATTATGTTGAACATTCTTTGCACAGAAAACAAGCTCATGCATATTCTGTGCTGAGTACACTTATGGATAAAAAGCAAAGTTATATAATATTAGTGACTGCTTTGGTTTCTCAGCAAAGGAAAAGTTCCCAATAAGAACACTTCGTTGCTTTAAAAGAATATTCAGATACTACCGAATTTCCAGTTAATAGACAGACTACACCCAATAATTAATTTCTAATTCATTTTACTCTCACTTCATCCTTACACATCGGTAAATCATGGCCAAATGTTTTCCACTTACTATGAGAAGCCATTGGAGCATTTGCTACCAGATCATGATGAAACACTGCCTCCTACTGGCTGAAATTACATTGAAGGCAATGAAGTTAGGCACATTGTTGTACTATTTTCTCTTTCAACAGTTCACAGGATAGCCATTAACACAGAGATTCTGTTTAGTTGCTTGTGAAAACCTGTTTTTATAAAATTTCCAAATTAAAAAGTCTTGCATTGGTATATATTTTGTCCCTATACATTTTAGCAAGCAGCAGCCAGCAGTGTGACATCATCACATGGTGACAAAAGTCCACCAATTACCTCATAGGAAGTACAAGTCATTGCGTTAATTTGCCTTTTCCTGATTGGTGAAATTATAAAGATCAACCTGGACTTGAAAATCAATGTTCGCGAAGAGATCCGTGTTAAGTAGAAGCTGTTGATCTTTCTAGTTGTGGAAGTCCTTTTTATCTAGTATTGCAAGGACAAGATGTGGACAACATCATTCAAACAGCAAGTTTGAAAGTCATTGACAGAAGCAATTCAAGCAAGTCGTTTGCTGTGGTAAAGGGTTCAAATTAGAGGACAAAATAAAGAAATAGAAACTTAGGAATAAGAAGTAAAGTCAGGTGGAACATTATTTTCATTCAAGGCAGAGTTGTGCATGACGTTAACAGGAAGAACCATTCAGGCTGATGGTATAAGTAGCTTTAAGAGGCAATTATAAGTATTCTTGGAGATCAAAGGATGTGGGGAATATATGGTGAAAAGACACATTGATCTCTGAGAAAGGGACCAGCTTGTGTGGACCATGTTTATTCCTGTTCCAAAGAATTATCATTACTTTGTAAACTACAATGAAAAAAAATATATGCTGGCCTCATTTCCAAAGCATTGTGTGAGATGGCTAAATGGTGTGTGAACGAGTAGGATGGATGAGCCTGATGTTCTTATTTGTACTTTTTGAGTGCTTGTAAGAATTGCTTAAGTTCTGTCACAAAGAAACACTATAGCAGGAAGTTATCTTTAGTCCTTTATAATTAGGCTACATATGCCCTTTGATGAAGAGATCTCAAAAGCTGCTAAGTTATCACGGATACCATCTATGGAACAATCCAACAAACTCCTTAAATTTACACTTTTTCCAAGGATTCTATGGCATGGAGATGACTAAAAATGGAATTTACTTCAACTGTTAATATTATATTTGTAATTAAGCACCTTATTAGTAATAACAGCAATGTTCTCACTCAGTTATTTGTACAATATATACATGGTCAGATTCCCTTGAAATAAATTTCAATATCATTTCTGGTTAAAATCAGCAAATACAGTATCATTTTTAGTGAAATCATTTGATTTTGTTAGTAAAAACTGACATCTGTGTGTCATCAAACCAACTGAAGGAAAAATAATAAAAAGTTCAACCAATTGCCAGAAGAGAAACAGCTCTCTACGGGTTGTAATGTCACCTGTGTCTACTGTATAGAAAAGGACAGGTCGCAGCGTGTTTGGAGTGTGGCTTTTCAATGCCATCTCATCTTGGGGTTGAGATGACCTTGATAATTCAATCACTCAAGTGTCACCTACAGTTTATGGTGTCACCTCAACCCTTGACCTCCTTATTACATACCCCAATCCATGTGTGATTTTGTATGTACCATATCAGGACAGCACTTAATTTTCCCCAAATTAATGATTTATGTAATAAAATGACTATTGCTCCTTCTTACCAATAGTCTCCTTCGCTGTGCACATTAACTCACCTTGATGTAATGGAGGACAGTGTGCTTAGTCAAAAGAATAAGAGTAACCGGAGGATAAATTTTCAGCTGGTGTTATGCCCTTCATTATTTTGGACTGTCCACGCATCAATTACAAACACACTCTGCATATATCTATAATTTCCCTGGCTATCCATTATGCTATATATAACACACAATTAATTAACAGCTCTGTATTGACAAACTATATCAATTCTTCCATTAAATTGTACACACAATCTTCCTATAAAATCAGCAATTTGTCTCTAAATTTCATTTCTATTCTCCTTAAACTATGGTCCACATACCTGTCAAGCTAACTAAGCCTCAAAAAGCCTCACATTGCACCAGAATAAAGGCAAATAAAACAATTCACTTATGCACGCTTCATGGATGGGCAAGGGATGACCTACAAAAGAATCCCAATGTCTTAGGGCTTGTAAACAAATTTGTTGTTGTATCATACATTTACACTTGACTCAGGGTCAGTTGGGAACCACAAACACTTCTGTAATCCACCTTGGTCATTTTCTACATGTTTCTTTTCCTGTCCAATAATATCATTTTCAATATGTTGTTATTTCTATTATAATATTGTTCAGGGGAACATCATTATGGGTTCATGATGCAGGTGAGTAATGATGTGATTGTGAAATTTACTCATTAGGCTGCTCGCCAATTGTCCATTTAGCATCAGATGATGATTTCACATTGCCGATGTCTTCATACATTGCTGACTGCATAACTTCCAAACCCTAAAATGAAACAAAAAAAGACTTTTTAAAAAATGGTTGTATTCTGCTAAGTAACTTTGAATACGCTCACATCAATTGCTTTGATTAAAATCCCAACACTACTACATTTATTCATGCAACTTAATTAGATCCCAGTGATAGAAGACTGCTCTTACATTAAAGTCAATTTAACTCCAATCTAAGTTTTTCTAAAGGTATTTTGTTCCTCTAAAGGCTGTAACAATATCAATGTTTGCCTAGTCTCAATACCTGGCCTAATAGGCACCATTGCACTGCCAATAATTCCACACTAAAGGCTTTATTGCCAATTTCTTTTAAGGAAGTGAAGGATTGTTCCAGCAAAATGTTAAATTAAATCATTTATAGTGCTGTTTATGAAGAATAATAAGAGTAATTACAATCCTGTAACATTATCAGATGGGTTTGGATGATCAGGTGGAAATTGTGATCAGCTCTGTTCTTGATAGGAGAGCTTGAATTAACTTGTTCTCTGTACTACCTTAATGCAGGTGTTAGAATAGCAGTGAAGAACTTGGTACAAACACTTTGGGCAGAATTTTGCTCTCGAATGGCGGGCAGGCCCCACCGGCTCGGCGGCAGGCAGGCAGCCAACCCCCGCCACTGAAATGGGGCCCACTGCCATTTTAAGTGGGCAGGCCAATTAAGACCCGTCCAATGTTATGCGCTTCCTGTACGGGGGGTTGTGGGGGGGGGGGGAGGGAGGGATTCCCCATCTGTCAAAGTGCGCTCTTTCCCGCATGCGCACGAAAGAGCACACTGCTCCCTGAGACTAAGTCCTGTCTCAGGGAGATTCATGACAGGTAAGTAGTCTAAAAATAGATAAATATTAAAATTATTAACATGTCCTCCTCATGTGACAATGTCACACGAGATGGGACATGTTAATAATAAACACAAAGTTTATTACATTTTTTAAAAGCGGACATGAAACTTCATCCCGCCAGTGGATGAGGTTTCATGTGTTATCAGAAGCCCGCTGGGGCTTCTGGCCTGCCCGCCAGCCTTAAGCTTGGATGGGCAGGTCTTTAATTATCTTAATTAGTCTGTCAACAGCTGATTTCGCTGTCCACCCGCCTTCCTAAAAATTTAAATGGCCCGGGGTGACGTCGGGGATTCATCCCAACGTCATCCCATGTCATTTTCCCCTCGGTGAGTGGGCCCTGCCCCCAAATCGCCGAGGGGAAAATCCTGTCCATTAAATGCAATTAAGAACTGTGTCAAACATAGACCTTGCCCTGATGTCACATGCTGTGACAGCCAGGTTTGAATGAGTTTTAACCACCATTTTTGATGCTGACTATAATGCTGATTCTCCAGTTGGATGTTCTCACTGGAGGACTGGAACCCACAAAGAACATTGGTGTACAAATTGTTGGCCCGCTGTTATTAATTTTCCATTCATTCATTTGAATGAATAGAGAACTAGCACTTCAGGCCTACTAATTCCTTTGGTCAGCGTACCACCTAACTGCCAATCCTCACTGAGAAGTCAGCCCTTATATTTACAAAATTCATGTCCGCTGCCACTGCTGGCCATGATCTTTTGTGATGTAATTCACCTGGTAGGTTTAACAATTATGACATAATGACTGAAACTTTATTTAAACATTTTAAACAGTTGATATGCAGAAATTTTGAAAGACATTAAAAGTTATAACAAGATGTTCGCTGATCTTCGTAGTAAGTTGAAGGATCTAAGACCATGTGCATTATACTAAGTAACACACAATCGATTATTCTGCTAAAGGAACTTGTGTATAATGTGAACTATCTAGTTAAGACCATAGCATCATCTCATTCCACTACACCTGAGGTCAATTAGATGCTAATTTTTGTTGCTAAGGGAAATTTGTCAGTTGATTGACAGCTGCTTTTCCACTTGGGGAAGGGTCAGGTTATCAAGGTCAGAAGAATCCAGATTGAAATGGCTGTGTTTTTCCCTCTCTTTCAAGAAATGCTTCGTTTTAAAGCTACTATTTTTTTATTGGTATCTTCTTCTTTGATCAAGTTTTTTTTGCTGTTTTGTAATATTTTAGGCAAGCGTGACAAATGTGCTAAATTCAGAATTTAAAAAAAATATATGTACTTTAATGTCAGGAAAAACTGGTGAATTTCAGCAGTTATGTTTAATATTGATGATTATTCTAGTTGCTAAAATATCTTATCATGTAATAGTCTGATTGGCAGAGGGGTAACCATTCTATAATCAATATAAAACAACATGCTAGTTATTGAACAGCCAAGCAGCAATGCTTTTTGCTTGACAAATATTTGTTATTGAAAACATTCCACTTATTTCCACATATTCTCCACCACCCCTCATTCTGCACCCACCACCCCCCCCACCCCCGCCCCAATCCCCCGCCCCGCACATGTGGGCAGACAAATTATAAATGCAAATAAGGGAACTGCAGCTTCACATTCTTTAGTGACTGAAGGCTTTTGGCTGAGGTCAAGGAGGCAAACCTAGGGTGGTTTAAAGTCCTGGAGATGAATCCCAATCAAAGCGATTACAGTGGCAGCCCAGTCTCTTGAAGTTGGAGCTCCAGTTCTAGGTTCCAGAAGTGGAAAAAGCCTATGCCTGAACATCAGTAGTATTTTAACTTTATAGACCTAGCCTGGCTCTTGCCTCTTTGACTCTGCACAATTGAACTAGGGTTAAACACAAGAATCTGTCTCCAAGGAATGTATAAGATTAATGCTGAATGGAGCTAGTAGATGATGCAAGTTGCACTAGTTTTATTCACTGAACAATTTGGTGAGATATCAATCTCACTTTCTATCTTGGTTAGGGGAATTTTAGCGTAGTTCTTGTGGATTTTGTAAGATGTAGCACTTTTGTATGTATTCTCTTGTGTTCTAGAAGTAGAAGTATAACCAGAGATTCATGCTTTAACATTGTAATGATGTTTTTATAACATTTGAACGTTTAAGCTTATTATCAAAAGCCCTTGTTGGGGATCCAATTGTGCCAAATTCCATTTTTTTTGGGAATGGAAAACAGTTTCCAGTGGTGTTCCACAGGGCTCTGTTGGGGCCCTAGCTGTTTGTTGTATATATTAATGATTATACTTAAATGTGGGAAGCATGATTGGGAAATTTGCAGATGACAGAAAAATTGGCCGTGAAGAGGTTTGCCGTTGACTCCAGAATTATATCAATGGTTTGGTTGAGTGGGCAGAGAAGTGGCAAATGGAATTCAATCTGGAAAAGTGCGAGGTAATGTATTTGGGGAGGGCAAACAAAGCAAGGGAATACTCAATAAATGGGAAGTTATTGAGAGCGGTTGAGGAAATGAGAGACCTTAGAGTGCATGTACACAGGTCCCTGAAGGTGGCAGAACGGGTGTACAAGGTGGTCAAGAAAGCATATGGAATGCTTTCATTTATTGGATGAGGTGTTGAATTGAAAAGCAGGGATGTCATGATAAAATGCTGGTTAGGCCACAGCTGGAATTTTGTGCACAAGTTCTATTCATCACATTACAGGAAGGACATAAGTGCTTTGAAGAGAGTACAGAGGAAATTTACAAGAACATTGCCAGGGCTTGAAAGTTGCAGCTATGAGGAAAGAATGGATAGGCTAGGGTTGTTTTCCTTAGAACAGAGGGGGCTGAGGAGTGGCCTAATTGAGGTGTACAAAATTATGAGGGGTCTCGATAGGGTAGACAGGAAAGACCTGTTTCCCCTAGCTGAGAGGTCAATTACCAGGGCGCAGAGATTTAAGGCGATTGGTTGAGGATTACAGGGGACATGAGGAAAAACTTTTTCACCCAGAGGCTGATGGGCATCTAGAATTCACTCTCTGGTTTGGTGGTGGAGGCAGAAACCCTCAACTCATTTAAATGGTACCTGGATCTGCACCTGAAGTGCTGTAGCCTGTAAGACTACGGACCAGGTGCCGGAAAGTGGGATTAAAAGGAGCGGTGAGTTTATTTTTTCTCTTTTTTGGCTGGTGCAGATATGATGGGCTGAATGGCCTCTTTATACACAACTTCTTTATGGTTCTACTTCTATGGTTCTCAGTACATTGGGAAAAAAAAGTCATAGAGATTATCATTAAGCATGTGATCTCAATATTCATTCACATGGTATTTGCATGTATATTTCAGCTGCTGAAAGATTATGACTTGAAATGCTAACTCTGTTTCTCTTTCCACAGATGATGCCAAACCTGCTAAGCATTTGAAGCAATTTCTGCTTTTATGTCGGATTTCCACCATCTGCAGTATTTTATTTTTGTGTTTTGGTGCCTTGTTGTGTTTTTGCTGTTAAAATTATAAGATGAGAAACAGAATGATGATTTTTTTAAATTCATTTATGGGATGTGCACATTGCTGGCTAAGCCAGCATTTATTGCCCATCTCTAATTGCCCTTGGGAAGGTGGTGGTGAGCTGCCTTTTTGAACCGTTGCAGTCCATGTGGTGTAGGTACACCAATAGGGCTGTGGGGAGGGAGCTCCAGGATTTTGACCCGGCGACAGTGAAGGAACAGCGGTATATTTCCAAGTCAGGACAGTGAGTCACTTGGAGGGAACTTCCAGGTGGTGGTGTTCCCATGTATCTGTAGCCTTTGTCCTTCTAGATGGTAGTGGTCATGGGTTTGAAAGGTGCTGCCTAAGGAGCCTTGGTGAGTTCCTACAGTGCATCTTGTAGATGGTACACACTGCTGCCACTATGCGTCAATGGTGGAGGGAGTGAATGTTTGCGGATAGGGTGTCAATCAAGCAGGCTACTTTGCCCTGGATGGTGTCAAGCTTCTCGAGTGTTATGGAGCTCCCAGGAGCAGTCATCCAGGCAAGTGGGGAGTATTCCATCACACTCCTCACTTGTTCCGTGTAGATGGTGGACAGGCTTTGGGGAATCAGGAGGTGAGTTACTTGCTGCAGGATTCCTAACCTCTGACCTGATCTTGTAGCCACAATATTTATGCAGCTAGTCCAGTTCAGTTTCTGGTCAATGGTAACCCTCAGGATGTTGATAGTGGGGGATTCGGTTATGGTAATGCCATTGAATGTCAAGTGGTGAATGTTAGATTCTCTCTTGTTGGAGATGGTCATTGCCTGGCACTTGTGTGGCATGAATGTTACTTGCCACTTGTCACCCAAGCCTGGATTTTGTCCAGGCCTTGCTGCATTTGGACATGGATTGCTTCAGTATCTGAGGAGTTGTGAATGGTGCTGAACATAATGCAATCATCAATGAACATACCCACTTCTGATTTTATTATGGAAGGAAGGTCATTGGTGAAGCAACTGAAGATGGTTGGGCCCAGGATACTACCTTGAGGAACTCCTGCAGTGATGTCCAGTGATTAGTTACTGAATGGTTGTGGATGTTTCCTTAAGTAAATATACACCTGTCAAGTACATTTACCTGTATTTTGTGAAACATTTTCTCCTAAAACTAGTGCCTGTGCTCACAAAGGTGTTGCAATAGCCACACTAGTCAGCAATTTCTTTTGGATGATACTGATCAAGCCAAACTATCTCCACGTCACCTGTGTTTAGTGAAACTGGCACACCAGTAACAAAAGAGTTTAAAATACCTGCAACAGCACAAATACCTCTCACATCATTTGGTTCAAGTACATATTTCCCCAGGTGTAACATTAGTTTTAAAATTGCCCCCTTTGTTTCATACCTCATACATATGGTACGTCTCTGCTTCTTCATTCCTCTTTGCCTGATTGTTCTGTGAAGAATAAAATTGATTATGCTTACAACTCTTCTTTCTTTCTCATTTGCTGATTTTTTTTTTACCCTCGTCCTTTGAGCAGCATCACTTCTTGTTTCAACTATATGGACCATTTAAAATAGATTGCCTTTCAAATGCCAAAAATCATTTGTTACCTCGATATTATGTTTCACAATTGGACTGAAATATCAGCTTCAGGTAAGACTTTATACATCAACAAACTTGTGACTTAAAATCTTTTCCTGCTAAACTCTAATAAGGATCTTGGTAAGCATCACAAGATGACTGTCCTTCAATATTACTAAAATATAGGTGCACATGTGGGGCATTAGCACCAGGCCTCTAGGGAGCAATCCATATACTGACTTAAAATAAAGCATCTCTAAAATATCTATGTTAAGAGAAAGTATATCACATCATTTGGCACCATGGATTGAGCAGATGGTCCTTTCAGTGGATATTTGAGGTTAAACCATTCCAGAATAATGGGACGAAAGTCTTCTCTTTTTGCTGGTTCCAAAAACTCCAAGTTTAAATCTGGATGATGTTAGTCAAGTTCCAAATAAACAATGGCCTTCACTATCTTTTTCTCCTCACTATTCTCAAGGTACTGAGGCCAATTATAACACTGCTACTACTTAAATCAGCGAACGTACCACAGATTTCAGACTTGTATGTTTGGCACTACATATTTACTCAGTACAGGCCATTGGGGACTGAAAATAAATAATTTCTGAATCAGACTGCTGAAGGTTAGGAAAGTAAATGGCTGATCATATCCAGGGTGGCAGTCAGGACACAGCATCTGGCCTGAATGTTCACAGATTAGGGAGAGGAAAATCGGCCAGTTATTACTCCTGATTGCTCTCCAGTAATGTTCTGCTAGAAGTGTACTCGCTTACATCAGATTGGACAAAGCTACTGTCTAACAACCAGCTGGCATGCACTGACAAGACATAAAGGATGGCCATTTAGGTGCAGTACTGGAGGACAGCCAAGGCTGCCTATCCATACCTTAGCAAGAAATTAATATATTCAGATGAGGAAGGGAACAGAAAGGAAAACACATGGGTTAAAAAAAAATAAAATGTGGTAATCAAAATTGTTTTAGATATTTTGAGTAAATTTCAGCCAGGAACACTCTTCATGTCTTGGTCTTACAGTCAAAGGGTAGACCTTGACTTATTGCAATGGTGTAAAGCCAGTAACATCAATTTGGCAGCCTGTCTTACATCTTTCTCAATGGATACTTCACGTCGAGAGGGTTGTAAAGCTGAATTGCTATCAACATGTTATACACCACACAAATTCTACCTCAGGAAGCCATCTTCAGTCCAAAACTATATTGTCTGTTACTGTTGCAATGAGCATGTCAATTATCATCTTCAATGCCTGGATGTTAAAAATCGCCTGGGAAGAATGCATCAAGGAGCTCTTGCTTTTCCTTGCTTGATAGAGAGAATCTATTTCCTCTGTTAAGGGAGTCCAGGGCAAGGGACATAACCTTAAAATTGGAGCTAGGCCTTTCATTGCTGATGTCAGCAAATACACAACAAAAACCTGGAATTCTTTCCCCAAATGGCAATTGAGGTTGGAGGTCAATTGAAGATTTCAAAATTGAGATTGCTAGATTTTGTTAGACAAGGGTATTAATGGTTATAAACCAGAGTGGGTGGATGGATTTAGGATGTAGATCAGCCATGAACTGAATGGCAGAATAGGCTGAAGGGGCTGAATGGCTTACATCCATTGCCATAAAAATCAAGCGGGTTCTGTAAGGGGTATGGGATCCTCCATAAAAGATGTTCTTTTATGGTTACTGCACAGGCAATCCTTAACACCCAAGTAGAAACAACAAAAATCTATCCCAGTGACCCAAAAGGAGTACAATATTTGCAGAAGGAGAAACATCAAAGAGCTGTGAGGATGAATTGCTGCTTACTTACTTTGTTAAGTAACAACATTCCTGGTAAAGTGAGACACAGGATCAGCAGAATAGCCTGAATTAAAATCAACATGTCCTTCAATGTGTATGTGGGACTTAGCTTTTTTCTATTGATGGGTTCTGTAGGTGAAAATATCAAAACAAGATTTTACAAGAGAGAACAAAATTGCAGTCTAACTCTAACAAACTGCCAACAGACTTACCAACTCTGGACCATATTCATAACATAACTTATCAATTCCAACTGCAATGCCCCCCAGTACTCCTGCTATTGGTCATCTGATGGCCAATGATGGTGGCTACAGTATCCACAATGCCCTCTGCTTCAAAAATTGTTCAGTTCAGAGCATAGATTCAATGGGCTGTGTCTGCACCAGGGCTGTATTCTACCCAGTGTGTTTGGTAATTCTGCTGTTTCTTATGTGTCTGACACAAGATGAAATAACTCATATGATTTTTTTCTTGGGTTATTTTGCAGAAGTGTTCAGGGGGTTAATCTTTAATTCAAGGACAATCCAGGTGGGTTGTAACCCCCTTATAATGAGTGTTTCCTACTACAAAACTGACACTGTAAATGATGTGTAAATAGCAGTGTAAATGATGACATTATAACTGCCTACATCATAAGACATGGGAAATATATATCAGATGTTTTGGAGTACAATTTCCAAGGATTTTTCTTGATCTTCTGCTGTTACTGAAGTTACATCAGTGGCTAATCTGTGCATATCCACCTGGAGGTTAGCGTTAACCAGAAGCTGAACTGGACGAACCATATGGCTACAAGAACAGGTTAGAGGCGAGGAATTTTGCAGCAAATATTTGACCTCCTGACTCCCCAAAGCCTGTCCATCATCTACAATGCACAAGTCAGGAGTGTGATGGAATACTTGCCTGGAAAAGTGCAGGTCCAACATCACTCAAGAAGCTTGACACCACTCAGGACATAGTAGCTCTCTTGATTGACACCCCATCCACAAATGTTCACTCCCTCCGCCACCAACGAACAGTGACAGCTGTGTGCACCATCTACAAAATGCACTGCAGAAACTCACCAAGGCTCCTTAGGCAGCACCTTCCAAACCCATGACCACTACTATCTAGAAGGACAGGGCAGCAGACACATGGGAACACCACCACCTGGAGGATCCCCACTAAGCCAGTCACCATCCTGAGTTGGAAATATATCACCGTTCCTTCACTGTCACTGGGTTAAAATCCTGGAACTAACTCCCTAACAACACTGTGGGTGCACCTACACCACATGGACTGCAGCGGTTCAAGAAGGCAGCTCACCACCACCTTCTCAAGGGCAATTCGGGATGGGCAATAAAGGTTGGCCTAGCCAGCGACACCAAGATCCCATAATTAATTTTTTTTTAAAAATGCAAGAATGATGTAAATGGTTACTTATACCATTTAACCAGGGCTTGGTTTTCACACGCCCATGGGGGTGAGGTCGGGTGCAGGCACAGGTGCTATAGCAGTTATCAATGCCTCACTCCAATTATCAAAGAGAGGGTGAGGAACCAGCAACCGGCTCGCCTCCAATTAATTACCTGTTTAGTTCCTTGAGGAGCTTGTTAACAGGCTATAGAGAGGGCTAAAGCAGATGATCAAAACAGCGACTGGGAAGAGTGAACGGTCTAGTGTACAAAAGTGCACACATGTTGGAAGCACTGCGGGGAGCCAATATGTGTTATAGCTGCTGTATTAAAATATTGGGAATAAAGGATACTTAAAACAGGGCAGTTCAAGTACCTTTTGATTGGCTGTCTTGGCCACTTTTATGTACAATGAGGCTGCTGGCTCCCTGCTCTCTTGCCTGCTCCAATCTGCAAGGCAATGGCAAACCGAGTCATGGCTGCCATCTACTTTTCAGCTTTGTACTCCAGAACCAGTTTCTGTCTCCAGGCTGCCACTAGTTGGACCCTGAGCTTGCCTCCGGCCCAATTAATCATTTTAAAAGAGCATCATATTCGTAACACAGATGTGGTGCAAGGTTAGGACCTGGAAATGAAATGAGCATTGGGTTCCTGACCCTGGCTAGTATCTCTGGCAAAGTTGCAGCAGGAGATTAGGAGTGCCCTTGTGAAAATCCACCAAAAAATATATATTTTTCAAACAAGTAACTCAATAAAATTTTTTTTAATATTCAACAAATAAACCCCAACACACATTTAACCAAACAAGAAATTGATGGTCAGTCTAGTCCAAACTCCTTTAGAGTTTTAGATTCCCCAGATTGTTAAATGCATCAGGCCTGCTACAACTACAAGGTCCAAAAAATGTTTGAGTTTGAGTTTGCACCAGGCTAGAAGCAAAACTTTTAGCTGGGTGGGTGGGCGTGTCCCCGACCTGCTCGAGCATAAAGTGACGCACGTTAATGTCAGCCGAGCATCCCACATCAACACGCAGTCACACGATGTTTCAGTCGCTGGCAGCGCGCCCACCAACAAATAAAAGGCCTGTTAAGGCCATTAACAATGTTATTAAGAGAAATTTTTCACTGCCCGTCTAACCTTACAGTTGGCGGGCAGATGAAAATGCCAAGTGGCCTTTACACCTTTTAGGAAACCTCATCCACGGGCGGGATGAGGTTTCCTAAAGCAAATGCAATAAAAATAAAAGTTTTAAAATTTAATTAATAACACGTTCCTGCTCATGTGACAGAGTCACATGAGAGGACATGTTTTATTACATTTTTCAATTTTTTTTTACAACTCTTCATCTCCCTGAGGCAGCTCCGTGCCTCAGGGAGATTCTAAAGCGTGCACTCACGGGCATGTGTGAAGTTCTCATTCGCCCCACTCACCCTCCTCCCCCTGCCCATGCAGACAGTGCAGAGCTAACCCTCCAGGACTGGCCTGGTGTCTCCAGCAATTGAAGATCAATCTCCAGGACACTGCTGACTACAACCGTGGAGAAAAATCATAGTGACATTAAAGAAGATTTTTTTTTTTGTCATTTTCTTTGAACATTTCTCTTTACCAGATGTAAACATATTGTAAATAGGGGGGAAAAAAGACTGGCTGACTGTCAAGCTTCATCCTGTTCAGTAATTTGTCTTTTTTGCTTGCCAGTTGGTGTAGGAAGGCAGTACGTCACAAGGATTCATATATTGGCTGACTGATGGCTGGAGCATGGGGGAAAGTCATGTGATGAAACCTCCAGGAATACACAGTTGGCAACCCTGAGCAATAAAAGAAGCAATTATCAAGTATCAGCTTAGTTCAGAAGTTGGGTTCTCATGTTAAAAGGTTCCATTTATGTTCTGTGCAACATTGAGGAATACTGCATTGTTGGAGGGGCTGTCTTTTGGGTGAGATATTAAATTGAAGGACCATCAGGCAGGTGTATTTGGAGCAGGGGCGCTGTCCTGACCAATGTTTATTCCTCAAATACTACATATAAAACAGTTTAACCTATAATTTCTCCCATTTGTTGGGCCTTGCTGTGCACAATTTGTCTGCCAAAAGTAATTCGTTGGCTGTGAAGTGCTTTGAGACACCATAATGATCGGTGTTATGTAAGTGTAAGTTATTACTTTCCCCACGTTAACAAATGCAATGGGTTTTCCTGATTATAATATCTGTAATATGTGATACATTATAATTTTAAATCATGATAAATTTTTCATGAGTGATGCTTATATTTTCTCAGTTTAATCTTTGAATTTCTACCTATGTGTGGAAAATCCTACGCTGTAATATGAAGCTTCACTGCCTGTTTTGCATGATGCAGTTGTTAGTTCTGTTTACACCAAAACTCACAAATGTTCTGTTTCCATATTCATTATTACTCGTGTTTCTTTTTATTATGGTGTCCATAGTTCAAATGTGATTACTGCCTTATTACTCTCATCAGTTCTGTCTATTCTAATCCTGCAAAGCCTTCAGTTCTTGGATTTCTTACCACAGAAGTCTAGAATCAAAACTATGCTAGGTTTTTTAGCCATTAGCATTATCTTCCTAGCAAGTTTTTCCTAAGGGTGGAATTTTATGCCGACGGGATTTTATGGTGCCGCCAAAATCAACGGACTTTTGAATGGCTCACTGCATTTTACGGCCCTACCCCCTGTCACAATGGGACTGTAAAATTTTGCCCTTAATAAGTCTCTTCTTAATGGATGAAGCAGCCAAATCCTGGTGGGCTTCTTGTTACTACCCTAAGGACTATTACTAGGTTTCATGTGGCAGTTAGGGAAATAAAAGGGCTAGGAGTCTGTGCTCCACCCCGCAGACATTTGCATTTACAACGGTGGTACAGGCAAGAGAGTAGGGAGAGGAAATGACGTAGAATTCACAACACAGAAACAGGGCATTCAGTTCAACTGGTCCATGCTGGCATTTATGCTCCACAAAGCCTCCCACACCCCCTCTTCAACTAACCCTGTCAACATATCCTTCTACTCCTTTCTCCCCTCTACACCAATCTAGCTTTTCCCTTAAGTGCATCTATGCAATTCACTTCAACTACCTCTTTTGGTAGTTCCACGTTGTTATCACTCTCTGGATAAAGAAGCTTCTGCTGATTTCCCGTTTGGATATATTGGTGATTATCTTACATGAATGGATCCTAGTTTTGGCCTCCCCTAAATATAAACATCTTTTTTTTGTTTATCCTATCAAACGCTTCCATTGTTTTACAGATCTCTATCGGGTGACCCCTCAGTTTTCCCTTTTCTAGAAAAAAATAGTCCCAGCCTGATCAGCCTTTCCTTATAAGTATAACCTCTCAGTTTTGGTATCACCCCTGTAAATCAGTTTTTGCACCTTCTCCAGGGCCTTTATGCCATTTGTATAATATGACGAGAAGGGGCGGGATCTTCAAAGAACCATGGGATCAGGACCTGATGCATGCAGGTCTTAAAGATTGCAGCCCTGGGGGGTGTCTCAGAATCCTGATACCTCTGGGACAGTCTTGTATTTTCATAGGCATTGGGGATGGAGCAGGAAACACGGCTGCCACTAATTAACGGCCCCTTGAGCACATAAGGAACTCATTAAGGGGCCTGTCAAGTCGCCATTGGAATTTTGAAAGCTTAATTTGGCGAACGTGAACAGTTTGATGCACCCTAGTGCACAGCTGCTGGGTTTGCTGAGGGCCAACCAGACACTTTCTCTTTAATGGTTTATAACTGACTTCTCCTGGATCCCTGAACACCAGTTCCAGTGCTGCTGTGCAATCTAGCCTGCATGACCTCTTGCAACAGCTGTAGATGCTGCCAGCCCTCTTGCCTGTTTACTTCGGCAAAGCAGTGGCAGGCTCCAACATGGCTGCTGCCTGCCCTGGCCACTTGTGCCAGACAGGCAGCGTCTGCTTGCTGGAGGCGTTCGGAGCCACTAATTGGGTGCTAAACTCACCCCCCTGCCCAATTAAGCATTTGCGTATAAAAATAGCATCACAAGAGCATTGCAGCTTGCCATATGGTTGGGATACGGAATTCATTCAGGTGTCGCGTTCCCAACCTCACATTGAAAATCCAGCCGCAGAACCCTGCACAATACTCCAAGTGTGCTCCAGCCAATGTCCGATGTTAGATGAACATAACTTTTCTGCTTCTCAGTTCTATCCCTCTCAAAATGATCTCCTGCAGTGCAGTGCTGGGTTTGTTTCTATTAATGAAGTTAGTAATCTGCTTCACTGTTTTTAGTAGTTTCTACATCAGTACCCCCAGATTCTGTTGTTACTTTATCCCATTTAGACTCTTAATTCAGGTCAGATGAAGAATCAGTGCCGTCCAATTTTTGCCCCCCTTTTCAACTTTAGGTGGCAAAACGAAGGAAAGTCCTGCTGAAGATGTCTCCAATCTCACATTTTAAAATTGGTAACCATCCTTGTTCTATTTTAAGCTGAATTAACATCAAACATTAATACAAATAGACATTACCTAGTGCTCCAGGATAAAGAAGCTACAACAGCCATATCGTTATTTATTTGTCTATTACCAAACCCACCTAATTCCATAATAACAAAAGCAAAGTAATGAGAATGCTGGAAATCTGAAATAAAAACATAAAATGCTGCAAAAACTCAGCAGGTCTGGTAACATCTGTGGAGAGAGAAACAGAGTCAACATTTCGAGTCCGTATGACTTTTCTTCAGAGCTCTGAAGAATTCATATTGGACTTGAGACGTCAGAGCAAGATTCGTCATTGCACAGATTGTACTGTAGACTCAGCTGCTACATTCCAAGCATGTGGAAAAACACAATCTCATCAGTATTCAAAGATCCACTGCACTGTGCAAGTTCTCAACTAAACTGTGACTATAAAACTCTTGTTAAAACACTCAACTTATGCTTAAATAACTTAGGTTAAGACTACAGGGAGTAGTCAATAGACAATGCTCATAGTTTTCTTAACAGTCTCCATCACATCACTGAAAACAAAACCCAACCTTCCTTTGCGCTAACTTGTGATATTATGAGAAGATTTGTTTGGATTGACTGGAGCTTTCTCAAGGGTATGATTAGATATTTTGCATTACTGGGCACAGCTTCTGGACAACTTTACTAAATTCACATCCCTTCACAACAGTCACAATACTTAGCTTAACATCCTGAAACTTCATTCTTTCAAAAGCTTATTTAAAGTTAACTGCACAAGTGTTTGCAGAATAAAGATAGGCATCATGCTAATGCCATATACAAATATAAATCCTGATTCCACTTTGCCCACATATTGTTAAAACAGCAGGTTTGACTGACCTCCGTAGCTCATATATATTGGGACTTTGGCACACAGTAGTGAGGGCTAGGGCAGGGGAGAAGCAGGAACAAGGTGGGAGGTTATAAGGATAGCAATTTCCAACTGGTGGTCACCCATTTTACATTGGAAAATTGGTGGCTGGCACAGGAAAATGAGGTGGTGGATCCTTGCCCCCAACATAGATAATTAATGTCTGGAGATGCAGTTTTCTTGTCTGTTTTGGGCAAAGGTTGTTTATGCAAATTGCCATTTAAGGACCCAAGTTGTAGTTTTGAAATGCAATGTGCAGAGTTTATGCCATGCTTCTATCAAGTAGCATGCAGTCTAACCAGTGCTTCTTAAAGCTCCAGAAAAGAGCCCCCAATTTCTGTTGCTCTTATTTTGGCCGGAACAAGGTACTTAACATTGACAAGGCACTGGGACCAGATGGGATGCATCCAGAATATTGAAGGAAGTGATAGTGGAAATTGCAGGGACACTGGCCATAATCTTTCAGTCTTCACTAGACTCAGGGGAGGTGCCAGAGGACTGGAGAATCGCAAACATTACTCCCTTGTTCAAAAAAGGTTGTAAGGATAAGCCCAGCAATTACAGACCAGTCAATTTAACTTCGATGATGGGGAAGCTTCTAAAACAATTATCCAGGATGGAATTAATAGTCACATGGAAAAATATGGATTGATTGGGAAAAGCCAGTGTGGATTTCTTAAGGGAATTTTGTGTTTAGCTAATTTGCTGGAGTTTTTTGAAACAGTAACAGAGAGGGTTGATGAGGGTAATGCTGTTGATGCATTGTACATGGACTTCCAAAAGGCATTTGATACAGTGCTGCACAACAGACTTGTGAGAAAAGTTATAGCTCATGGAATAAAAGGGACAGTCGCAAAATGGATACAAAATTGGGTGAGTAATAGAAAACAGCGAGTAATGATAAATGGATATTTTCCGGGCTGGAGGAAGGTTTGTAGTGGAATTTCTCATGGATCGGTATTGGGACCCTGGGCATCTTTCATCTTCCCCTGATTTTCGATGAGTATGGGAGGTTTGTCTGCCGAATAGTAATTTTGCGTTGGTTGTGCAGTATGAAATTTGCAAGTTTGGAATGTGCATACATAGTCAGTTCAAGTTGTATTGTGTAGCATGTTGGCTGATGATCTGTGTTGCAGAGTTAGACGATCTTCTCCTAATGTAAGCACCTGGTTTCCAATGGTGCTCTTTGCGGTGTCTGGTGTTAGTTTTGTCTTGATATTGCCATGAATGGTAACCAAGGACAGCTTCTTGTATGTCAGTAGATCTGTGATCCCTAGGCATGTACTATCCACAGTTTAAAACATCTGGGGTGGCTAGAGTGAGTTTTCTTAGCGACACTTGAGTGTAATGTATCCCATAGATGGGATCTCAAAGTCATTGTATGCAGTAAGTTTGGCATTAGTTGATCAAATCATCACTTGCCACTTCTGTGGGTACATTGTAGTGTGCAAAGTAGAAGGATATTTGCATCTACAAGGTATCCAGTTTTGCATATAGATTATGCTGACCCATCTGTGGGCATATTATCTGGTCAGTGGAAAAAGCTTCCGTTGGTACCACTGTACCAATATATTCTTTGATGTTCACTGTGCTAAATGTCAGCTCCCATCGTGTGTCAATGTTCTGGTCATCCTGATTATTTGACTGTATAGCTTGGCTGGACATTTTGTGGATCTTATCTCGATGCTGTTCGGTACATGCCCTTGGTTGTTTGAAATGCTGCACCTGTCTAGCCTCTGGCTTCTCATGACATTGAACCACTTGATTTGGCCTTTGTTCTTTGCACTCATGCTTCCAGTGTCCTCTGGTGCAACATGTCTTGTATAAAGCATTAAAAGCTGGGCATTTTCTAGGTGGGTGTATGAGGCCATATGCCCGCATTGCTTACTAGGCTTGCCTGCATTAGCTATCATGCCAATGATGGACAAACTATGCATAGCCTGTACCATTCTGTCTACCCATTAGTATAGCTTTGCATTTGCATCCATTTTGCAATACAGCTTCCACTGTGCAACCTTTGGGTTATTCCAAGAGGCCTTCTTGGAATGCTTCCATTGGGGTAGATGCTTTCATGAGATCGATTATTGTGTCAGCTAGCTTTGCTGCTGTGAAGTTGCAATCACAACCCTTGTCTCTGTATCTATTTATGAACTGATCAATGGTCTCTGTCGGTTGCAGCCTGAAAGACATGAATTCCAGATGGTGTGGTCTGAAGTTGAGTTTCATTCATAACTGATCTTCGAATGTTGACCATATTTTGTCTGGAATTCGACTGACCTGACATGTTCTGTCTGTGGAGACCTTCATTGCCTGTAGCAGTTTTAATTTTAGTGGCTTGTTTAACTGGTTCGAACATATTGAAGTCCAGAAAATACAGCTTGTCACATTGTTAGAATAAGGTAGATTCAGATAGGAGATCTGTTGCTTTCCAGTTGAGTGTTAGAAATTTTATGGTCACCTTTTGGCTTTTATTCAGGATTTTTAAAGCTATACAGAGTTTTTAGCAGCCATGCAAGTTTCGTCCAGCTGTTTTACAGTTAATTTAGCTCTGAGTTGCAGTACCTTTAGTGGCCACTGTCTTAATTGGTCATAAGTTACTGCTTGACCCCAGTGGTGGTGCTGTTTGAGCTCTTTCTGACTTTTTTCCCAGTGGAAGTGGAAAAAACATGAAACCTTACATGAGGGGACATGTAAGGGAAATTTTTTTTTCTATTTTTAATATTTTTGCACATAGAGCCGATCTCCCTGAAGGCATGCACAAAAGAGCGCACACTGGAATTTAGGAATTCCACTCCCCCCCCCCCAACCCGCACAGGGAGCGCACAGCGCTTCCCTGCGGACATCACGCTTGGCAGACCCTAATTGGCCTGCCCACGTAAAATGGCACCACGCCTCCGACTGGGGGCACTGATCGGAAGCGCGCCCGCCCATCAATTTCCCCCCCAAAGGGGGGAAAATTCAGCCCCATGTTCTGTTCACAAAGCAGTGATTTAGGTGGGAAAATGGCTGCAGGCTTTAGTAATGAGAGAAATTGGTGAAAAAAAGATTTTTTACAGGCTTCTTCTGGATGTTACTGGATGAATTCTTCTTCCCAGTCTAGTCTGCATCATTTTAACTTCCCCAGAAGCAGCAATAATTGACTCTCTCCTGTAAGTTCTGCTTATAGTAAGACTCTGCTATTTAACTTCTGTTCCTACCTAACCATCTCAGCAGATAGACTTTTACTATTTAAGCTCTCCCAGATTTGAATAATCTTATCAGGACTTGATGCCTGCTACCTGGAGCGAGGTGCAATCTCAGAATGAAGGTATGGTATGTTTAGAATCCCTACAAAGCTACAGAATTATATAGATAATTATTTAGATAATATATAGATAATTATTTCACTTCCACACCAGTTCTTTTTGTCTGCTGGATGTGAAAGTGTTGCAACTTGTATTCTGCTCAGTCAACTTTTCAAAACCGTGCTGCCACCCTGCCACCATGTTATGATCTTCTTTGACATAAGACTACCAATGGATCGGTGACATAATAATATGGGTTCTTTATTTGAAGATACGACTATATACTCTTAATTTCACTGGAAGGCTGTGAGGCATAAATCTGACTTGACCACTGTTGCTTGCTGACTACCTACAATTCATAGGACTAATACATCACACCCTGTCGATTTGGTATTGATTGGCAGTAGTTAAAGATAAGTACTCCTAAAGGTACATGCTCATCATATCACAACACAAGGCCATAGGGAAAAAGCGAGGGAGTGGCACTAGGTGAATTACTCTTGCAGAAGGCCAACATAGACAATAGCTGTAATCCTTCTATGATTCTATGACAGTATTAGTATCATTATCAACATTTGTAGTTTCTGTAACATACCAACATGCCTATTATTTTGAAAGCTCTCTATATGAATTAAAGTATTTCTTTTTCCTTTTTATTCAAATTGTCTTACTTGTGGAATCTGCAGGCACAGTTTGGACTTTATTTATCGTCTAAAAGGTTCCTGGTGTGTCCTATGATGGATCTGCACCATGGTTGTAATTTCATCAAAATTTTTCTTTCTTCATCTCAGTGAATTGAAATTAATTGGTAAAAAAATTGAACAAGTTGGATAGTCCTCACCGCCATATTGCTGCCCAAGCAATAAAGGTGAAATTTACCCCCATAATGTTTAAATAAATATTCCCATTAATACAAACACCACAAACCTGCTGGAATTTAATGTCCACCCTGCCCTCCCCACCCCTGGAGGTGAGTTCCAAGGCGAGGCGGGCCATTTGATTGGGCGGTAGGTTGCAGGGTGGGGACCCCGCCACCTCTCTACCCCCCCCCATTTAGGTCCAGGAGAGAAGGCTTATGAGTGGCCTTCCCACCAAATGCCAACTGAAGCCCTTAAGTGGGCAATTAATTCCCACTTCAAGGCCTCACCTCTGGTATTCAACCAACTGTAGGCAGGAGACTCACTCGGCGGGGAGAACGACAAGCAATCCATGCCGGGTTTGCTTGTGGCCTTATGGGATGGGGAATGTCCTCTTTCAAAGGCACTCAGTGCCTGATCAAGGGACCCGACATTGGGGAGGGGGGGAGCGCTAAGAACCAAGCCACTGTCCTTTCCTCCCTTCCCTTGCTGGTGACCTCCTCACCACAATCCTAATCATACATCAACTACCTTTCTCAAGGGATCCCACAATGAACAAGAGACAAGGCCCAAGTGAATTACCAGCAGCAGCCAGGGCCCCCTGTAAGCAGAGCTGATGGCCTCTGATTGGCTGGCAGCTCTCAGTGACAGGATTTCTGTGCTACTGTGGTAATTCCTGAAATGAAATGTCCCCTGTGGCCAGGTTCCTGCTGCCAATTAAGGATTTAATTCTGTTGGGGCTCCCAGAGGTTGTGTCAATGAGGGAGCCGCCAGTTTCACTGGTGGCCATTGGGCCCCTGCTGCCCTCATTAAATTGCACCCACTGAGTTTACTAACAGATCCTGTTGTTGTGCTTTACGCGTTAACTGGGAATGAAAATAATAGCAATATGAATAACTCTTCCCAGTTCTCCAGCCTAACAATGTTTAAAAAAGAGAATGCAATGAATAAAAAAGTCTAAGTCAAAACAAAACCTATAACTTCTGCTTCTTGAGTTGGATTGCCAAAGTTTGTGACGGGTATATGTTTATGAGTTATGAGCTTCACTCACACCAAAGATACTGGGGTAACCACTTGGCTCCCAAATTTCAGTGAATATGAATGGCAGCTATGGGAAGGTCAGTGGTTAGCAGACGTCATGGTGTGGAGAGAGTAGGAAGGAAGTAACAAAGCCAGCCACAGGCAAGGAATGGCAGACCTGCTCAGACAACCCCATTATCTAGGATGTCAATTTTTTGACATACATGTTTTCCAAAATTCTGGGGCTGAAATTTGACTTCATCCGGGATGGTAGCATATCAGCAGTTTGCTATACATCCCATCCAACTTTGCCTCCCAAAAATTTAATTTTGCTCCCAATACATTACAAAGCATCCTCCTTCACCTTTAGGCACTATGTTCTAAGATGGTGTCAGTGACTATGGATCACCATTGGATTGGTCGATGATTATGCCTGGCAATGGTTTGCCATTGCTTTCTGCAGTATGGCTAACCAGGAAACTCCCCCACACTTGCCACCTGCCATCAGGTGTATTGGAAGGGCTTACAGTCTGATTGTCAATTTGTTTGGTCATGTTACGAATGCAACTTCTGTGGACATCAGGTTCTAAAGTGGGGCTTGAACCTGGAGCTTGTGGCTCAAAGGTAGGGACACTACCACTGTTCCACAAAGAATACTATTCCCTTTAGCAAAGATATAAAAACTTTAAGAGTTTAGGAATGGAACCCAACCCTTTTTATTAGAGATTGACACAATTTACCAATCTGCTCATCAGTCCATTTTCTTCTCCTGATATGCATTTAATTACCCCATCAACATAAATATATTGGTGGCTTCAATGACCTACACTGCTGACTTGTCCTTTAACTCTATAAATCTGGATGAAATGATTCTATTTGATGTCTCTTCTTTCTCCCAAGTTTCTCATTTTTCTTTTTTTTTCAAATTTGTATTTTCATACTGAATACTTTGCCTGGATTGTTTTTGGCAGTAATCCCTGTCATTTTTCAGTTTAACTTGCTTTCTTTATGTGTGACCCTTGTATCTGATGTCACCAATGTAAATACGGAGTGATGAAATAGGTGATAGAGAATCTCCAGTGTCCTATCTACATTAGCTTGGCAAAGGAGTAATCTGGGATCAGTACCACATAGAGAAGCAAGTTATATAGAGGGTGGGATTTTCCAGCCCCATCCGCTGCTGGGATCATCCGATCCTGCTAAACGTCAATGGACTTTTAGCTGGGCTGCCAAATCTTCCAGAGCAGTTGCTGCTATGATGAGGCCGTAAAATCTAGGCCAGGGAGCATGCTGGCATGGTACAGGTACTGGACCCTGTATCCAGGAAGCCCAGGACCAGACATGCGTCAGATTCAGGGATTTTACAGATTTTGCATCCTCGGCCTAGCACGTATTTATAATACATAAAATAAATATGAAAAATAAAGAATAAAAGGGCTTTATTCAAATTGCTACCCAGGGCACCAGCTTTGACTGCAGCTGGTTTTCAGCTCCTTCCAGATTTTGGGATGCTGGATATGGGGTCCAGTACCTGTAATCTAATTCGTAAAAATAATAATAATGGCCGCTAGATTCAAAAATGCCAAATTATTAAAAATGTGATCAGGTAATTCTCACATTAAGTTAAAAAAATGTACAGTTCAGTAAAATGCATTTAGATGTTTTTACACGGTATGAAAAGATCTTTGCTGTCGTTTTACTTACGCATTATCACATTAACTTCTGCTCCACACTGGTGATTTGTTTCATTCATTGAAGAAAGGCTGCAGTAGTAAATCCCAGAATGAGCTTCTGTTGCCTTTTCAATATAAAGCCAAGCAGATGTTCCCTTATTCATGGTTATTATTCCGTGGTTTGTCTTTCTTACTTCAATGGGTTCTTTATTAAATTTATACCACTGGACAAAGGGCTGTAGGTCAGCAGCTAAGTTTTCAAAGAGACAGCTCAGTGTTACTTGACTTCCTTGCTTCACAGCTCGATAAGGCACACTGTAGTTAATTTTCAAATCCTTGCACAATCCACCTGTAATTAAAACAGACAAAATATATATGTATATATTTTAAATATCCTATTTTCTGCCTTTCTATTCCAAAAGAAATGGGAAGCAGGGATACAATTGTATAGGCACCAACAGTCCAGTAGCACCTTGTCGAACTTGTTGTTGTCCAACTGTGGCCCAGGTCATTAATGCTATCAGGTGATTTGATCATGGGGAGATCACAACTGATTCTGTCATCACTAATTATTCACAGATGCATACTTTCCAACAAGGTGAACCGAATTGCAGTCAGCTCTGGGAATCCTAGCTGATTTCTCTACTTTCCAATCTATGTCACAGAAGCCATTTGTAGCACATGAACTTACCTCAGACCAGGAATCAAACCAGCATCTTCTGATTCATATGACTTAATGCTGCACAGCGGAGTCAGAGGATTGAATTTTCCTGGTTTTGCGATGGTGGGCTTAGAGTCAGGGGAAGCATGAGGAAAATAGCAGGGACCAGCATCAGGCCAGCTCCCTAACACGTTACCACTGCCAGACTGCTTTCCAAGGGGTGGGCTGGGAAGCAGATCTACTGCCAACTCCATGTAAATGGGCAGCCAATTAACAATGTTAAGGCCCCAGTTAAGGGCAATTGTGCAGACTCATCAGTGTTATGTTGGTGGCAGAGTGGCACCATACCACATATGGAGGTCGCCAGCTCAATGGATGTGGCATGTCACAGAGAGGGGGCGGTACTCATAAAAGGTCGCAATTGAGACCGTTCAAGTGGAGGAGTTTCCTCTCCACCCTGTTGCACCTACTGGTCTAGATCCCAGTTATTTAAAGATTGATGACCAGGCCAGGGTATTAAGGCACCCTGTAGTCTCCGACCTGCCTCAGCAGCATCCACCTCACCCAGTGGGGTTGCTGAAGCTCCAGAGCTGCTGGTCCTCTGATTGGACCAGCAGCATTGAGACCCCACCTGCTATCCTTGGAGGTGGGCCAATTAGGAGACCACCTTTTGGGAGATTGTGATGCTGCACTCTCTACCAGCTAGTGAGGACTTGGGACCCCCATTTGGGTCCTGATGTTAGGGTCCAAAGGGCCATGGGAAAATTCTGTCAAAGTCTCTCTTTAATTCAGCGCATCTGCTTCTATCCAAGGTTGCCAAATGTCCCTATTTTTCCTCCGTCCCAAAGGTTTACCCTTTAAGTTGGCACCATTGAAAGATAAATTCAGTCTATAGTGAAATGTAAAGGAGGTCTTGTGTCACAGTGAGTAGCATCCCTGCTTCTGACCCAGAAAGTCTGGGTTAAAGTCCTGCTTCCTTGATGGCCAAGGAAGGTGAATTTATAACACAGCCAAACAGGTTTTCTATCAACTTGTAAATCCTTCCAATACACCATTGTCCACTTTATGAACAGAATTCACAGCCCTACTATAACAGTTGGAAGCCATTGAATAGCCCATAAAACTCCCCAGGTAAACAAATAGACTCTTCAAAACAGCTGTGTTAACAGGGTCAATTATTTGTAAAATGGTTAGGTAGCCAAGAGGCAATAAAACTCCCCAAGTAAACAAACAGACCTCAGAACTGTCTTAGCAGATGTGAAAACACGAAGGTAATGGGAGAGTTTAAACATTTACACATTTTTATCACGCTAGGCTATCCTTTCAATAGTCTGAAATGTCCTGTACCTTTTTATCCATTAGATGAACTTTTTAACTCATGTGAAGACTTTTCCACATTTACAATGTTGATCTTTTATTTGACAGCTTGCCAGTTGACAGAAGTAACAATCTGGCAAATACATTGTTAATACATTATTAATGTAGTTATATCTCCCACTCACATTACTGTCATGACTCCCCTTAATGAACACAGAAACAACTCATGCTACAGCATTTCATGATGAACAGTAAAAGAGCAAAACTATTTTACTTAACTTCTAAACCCTTCTAGCCTCCAATCGATGGTTTACCACCTCCAAGCAGTCTGTGTAAATCCCAACAGCTGCTAAAGTTCAGCTGCCACACTGAAAATTAGAAAACTTACCTGGGCTGGGCTTTTAACGAGCCGACAATGATGTCAATAGGCACAGGTCTAGTTTCTGCCTGCTCCATTTCCTGCACTATACAAAATGGCACAGGGTGGAAACAGAGGCGGGATTTTCAGCCGCCCCACTCAGTAGCCATTTTTTGCCATCCTACATCTGTTTAGTACCATTTCAGAATCACAAGATCTGGTTTCCACTAGACTCTTTAACCTTGATGCTATAGGTAAGATTGGGAGCTCACTCTGGGCGTCCTGTGAATGAAAATCAATAACCTGCTGCTCTGCAGGCATTCTGATGGTCTACAGGAGGATCATTATTAACTATATATTTGTTCCCATATCTAAATGGTATTTGCTAGGAAATAAAGAAAGCTTAAGTAATTTAAATTGGTATTTGTAGGTGTTTTAGCTTTAATGTTTAAGTTTGATTTGTATTTTTGTATTTCTGTGTTAAGAAAAGGTCCAGGTGAGTTTTAGTTTCACTTTAAAAGGTGCCTGCATTTCTAATGAGAGTTTATGACTCTAAGTGTTGAACCTTCCAGTCAGCGTCCAGGGGCCGGCCCAGCACGTCGATGGCTAAAATGACATGCAATGATATCGGGCGTGTGTCTCAACGTCATCGCGTGTCATTTCGATATTTCGTTCGGCGCTGGAGATAGCTGCGTGCCCCCCGAACTGTCAATGGCCTGTTAAGGCCATTTTAAAAAGTAATTAAACTTGTTAAGAATGCTGCCATGGGCAGGATGAGGTTTCCTGAAGCCTTTATAAAATAATTAAATAAATTTCCCTAACTTCACAAACATGCCCCAGCTCATGTGACACTGTTACATGAGGGGACGTGTTTAAATAAATTTTTGCTTTATTTCTCAATAAGTTTTATTATCCATTCAATCTCCCTGAGGCAGCACTGTGCCTCAGGGTGATTGCTGCACTCTTTCGTGTGCATGCCCCGACTCTCACTTCCGACTCACACCCACCTGCACAGGTAGCACTGAGTGCTACTGGCCCTGTGTTATGCAGGGTGGGCCTTAGTTGGCCTGCCCATGTAAAATGGCAGCGTGCAGCCAATTGTGGGTGACGATCGGCTCCACGCCCGCTCCCATCCAGCCCGCCTGCCATAGGAAAAATTCTCCCCTAAGAGAAGTTAAGTAAACACAGTAGTAGAAAAACTAGGCTGTTGTCTAGCAACAGGGGTCCAGAAAGGCAGTCCCTGCCACAGACACACGCAGAAGAAACAAGAAACAGCAGTTTTAAGTTCAGTCTTTGGAAACAGCTGCCAGACAGAAGCAACCTAGAAGGCTCAGATAGCCAGTTCCAAGCTATAATTGTTTGAAAGCAGCTGCCAGGGAGTCGGTGAAGCAAAGGGGAAGGTAGCCGATCCCAAGCTAAAGAAGAAAGTCTCCAAGAATCCAGGGGACTGGAACAGGAGAAAGTCCCAAGCAGAGCTTCCTGTCAAAGGAAGGACAGGATCCTGGAAAAGGTCCCGCTCTGTGGAAGTGAAAGTAAGGAGCAGAGAGAAAGGTTCCAAGCTTCAAGCTTAAAGAGATAAAGGCTTGTGAAAAGTCAGAAGGTCCAAAGAGGCAACTGAAGGTCTGTAACTCTTTGCTATGGGCATGCAAAGCAGTGGTATACTGGTGACAACTGAATCAGTGAGAAAGAGAGTGCGTGGAGGAAAGCTTGAACACATGTGGTGACCCGTGGGAGAGGAACATCGGAAGGACAGATCAAAACCCTGGAGCTGGACCCTTGAGGATGGCGTCTGACAGAAAGCATCAGTTTGGTGAGTTCTTGGAGAGTGGGGATTGGAAACCCAAATGTGAAAGATAGAGTTCAGTGAGACTGGTTGGCTCATGGTGTGACAAGCGTCTGGTATGGGGGGGTTTGAGGAGAGATCCATAGGTTGAGGTGGTATCTATCACTTGGACTGGGACTTTCCGGCCCCGTCGCGGGTAGGGACCCGCCGCAGGCGAGGTGGCACCCCAGCCAAAAGTCCTTTGACTTGTGGCGGGACCGGAAGATCATGGCGGGGGACGGATGCGAAAAATCCTGCCGTTGCTTTGAGAGTGCGGCGTGTATGACCACAGGTCGCCTATTGGTTTACGTGGACTGTGTACTTCCTGTGAACATTAGAGTATAATGAAGCATTTGTAACCTCTGTTATCCTTACAAATCTGTACATATCTGTAAAGGTATAGTAGTGGGTGAAGGGGTATGGTAATATAGTTCACCTTTTCTTGTTTAATAAATGTTTTATGCTTTTGTTAAAAGTTCATTAGCTGACTCCGGTGACTCTGTTCAGTTGCCCCTCTCCACGTATCTAAACAAACAAATAAAAATTAGGATCAATCAAGCTGGATTTCACCCTGGGCTCAGGCTTGTCCAGTGGTAACCTCAGCTGGGGATCATAACACAGTCTTTAGTGAGAGAGAGCAAAATCAAGAAAAAGAATAATGTTGTCTTCTTTCATGTAATTCCAAGAAATCTGTGATAAAAATGCTTGGACTGACACCTTTGGTTAGATGGTTCTATTATAATGATATAAGGGGCCTAAAATATCAGGACAGAAATAAAATTCCTTTAGGATGCAGCAGAGCAAAGAATTGAATTTTTACTTGTCAAAGAAAAGTTGGATTAAATTGGATTTTCGTGATGAAATTCTGTGGATTGGTGCTGAGTGCTGCACCATTTGAGAAGCATAATTAAAATCTACACTTATGCAGACTATGTACATAAATATCCTAGTTTATCTCCCAACATATTACTCATGGGCCAAAGAATGGGACTTGCGAGCGTTCAGGAATATAGAGAGGACTGTGAAACATTACTGTTGGATTAGGTTTGAGACTCTTCCGGGAGGTGGTCATCTGGGAGTTTGCAATACAGGCAAGGAGAGCAAAGGAGAGGCTACAGCTGGTGTTACATTGCAGGAAACAGTTGTTAAGAACATAAGTTAAGGATTGCTTTAGTTCCCAGTTTGTTAGGCTATAAGTGCATAACTCTCATCGGAGCTGAGAGTGACGATTTTTCAACGCAGTTTTCTGATTCACTCTATTGAATAAAAAAGAACTGGTCAGGATGGAAGGCCACCTCCTAACTGGCCTCAGTAAGGTACCTTAATTTCAAACTCAAAAAAGCATTCCTCTTGTATCACGCCCTCATGGATTTCATTTGGAGTTCAAGGTGAAATTGTAAATGCCACCTTTAGGGAATCTTGGTACTGTGGCTCCATGCACATTAGGAAACGTTCTGGCCCTGCTTCCTTTATTTTAGCCCTTTCCAGTCAGCTGATTTACTGGCAGAACAAACAATGCCCCAGACACAAAAAGAACTTGAGTTCTATGTCTCATTGCAGAAGACCTTTAAAACTTGTGGTGTGCTCAAAAATCTGCAACACTTGCTTCCTCTTTCTGTGCAAATGGACAGGAATCACTGTTTACTGAGCTGTGGTAAAATTAAAGCAACAAATCGTATCTCTTCTAACAGAGTCAAAAAGCTGCAGGAAAGAATTTATTATTTCAGCAATATCAGCTATGCAAAGCAGCATTTGCATCATTTTTTTTTTAACTGCAGCCTCATCCTGATTGCTATAATTGTAACTTCCTCTCTTTGAAATGCTGTGCATAACAGTGTTCTGCCAGAAAAATAATGCCAAATGTTAACAGATAGATATAGGCTTCTGCAACAAAAAGAAATTAGAACAAGTTATTCTTACAGGTGGTTTGGAAGGTGCTGTCAAAATGCCTTGGTGAGTTTGTAGCTGGTACACACTGCAGCCACTGTGCACCGGATCTGGAGGGAATGAATGTTGAATGAATGGTGGATGGAGTGCCAATCAAGTGGGCTGCTTTGTCCTGGATGGTGTAAAACATCTTGAGAGCTGTTGGAGCTGCACTCATCCAGTGGAGAGTATCCCATCACACTCCTGACCTGTGCCTTGTAGATGGTGGAGAGGCTTTGGAGAGTCAGGAGATGAGTTTTCCACCGTGGAATTGCCAGTCTCTAATGCGCTTTAGCTTGTAGCCAAAGTATTTACGTCCCTGATCCAGTTACGTTTCTTGTCAATCGTAATGCCCCCAGGATGCTGATGGTGGCTGACTCAGCAATGCTAATGCCATTAAAGGTCAAGGGGAAGGTGTTAAACTCGATCTTATTGGTGATAGTCATCGCCTGGTACTTGTGTGGTGCAAATGTTACTTGCCACATATCAGCCCAAGCCTGAATGTTGCTCAGGTCCTGCTGCATGTTGGCATAGACTGCTTTTTATCTGAGGAGTGATGAATGGTACTGAGCACTGTGTAATCATCAACAAACATCCTCACTTCTGATTTTATGATGGAAGATAAAGTCATTGATGAAGCAACTGAACATGGTCTGTGACAGTGCCCTGAGGGACTACTGTAACAATGTCCTGGGGCTGAGATGATTTCCCCCCCAAACAGCCACAACTATCTCCCTTAGTGTCAAGTATGGCTCCAACCAGCGAAAGGTTTCCCCCCAATCCTCATTGTATTGAATTTTGCGAGGGCTTCTAGATGCCACACTTGGTTAAATATTACCTTAATGTCAAGGGGAGCCATTTTCACCTCTGGAATTCAGCTCTTTTGGGTCAAAGTTGTAATGAGATGTGGAGCTGACTGATCCTGACGGAACCCAAACTGCTGGTTGGTGAACAGGTTATTGCTGAGTAGGAAGCACTGTCAATGACATCTTCCACCATTCTGTTGATGATTGAGAGTAGACTCGTGTGGTAGTAATTGGCTTGCTTTTGTAGACAGGACATACCTGGGAAATTTTCCATATTTTGAATATATGCCACAGTTGTTGTAGTACTGGAACAGCTTGGCCAGGAGTCTGGCTGGCTCGTACTGGAACACTATAGCTAGGCTGTTGTTGGGGCCCATAGCCGTTGCTGTGTCCAGTGCACTCAGCAGTTTCTTGATATCATGTGCAGTGAATCTAATTGGCTAAAGACAGGCCTCAGTGATGCCGGGTACTTCAGAAGAAAGTTGTGATGGATCATCCACTCAACACTTGCGGCTGAAGTTGAATTGCTGGACTCCACCATCATTGTAGATGGGAATGTTTATGAATCCTCATTCTTCCTTTAAATGTTTAATGGTGCACCACTATTCATGACTGGATATGCCATGATTGCTGAGCTTTGATCTGATCCATTGGTTGTGGGATCGCTTTGCTCTGTCAATCACATGCTGTTTTTGCTGTTTAGCATGCACCTAGTTCTGTTTGGTAGCTTCACATAGTTGGCATCTTATTTTTAGGTATGACTGATGTTCCTGGCAAGCTTTCCTGCACTCCTTATTGAACTAGGGTTGGTGCCCTGACTGGATGGTACATGGTAGAGTCAGAGATATGCCAGACTATGAGGTTACAGGATGTGATAGAATGCAATTCTGCTACTGCCAATGAGCCACAGCACCTCATTAATGCCTAGTTTGCAAGATATCTTCTCTATCTATCCCATTTAGCACAGAGATAGTGCCATGCAACACAATACAGTGTGTCCTCAGTGTGAAGACAGGATTTTGTCTCCACAAGGACTGTGCAGCGATCACACTTACTAATACTGTCATGGACAGATGCATCTGCAACAGGTACATCGGTGAAGATGAGTTCAAGTTTTCTTTCCCCTAAAATTGGTTCTCTCAATACCTGCTGCAGATCCAGGCTGACAGATGTGTCCTTCAGGATTTGGGCAGTTTGGTCAATTGTCATGCTGCTGAGCCGCTCTTGATAATGGACGTTGAAATTTCCCTCCCAAAGTATATCCTGTGCCCTTGCTACCCTCAGTGGTTTTTCCAAGTGGCGTTCAACTTGAAGGAGTACTGATTCAAGAGTTGTTGGAAGGCAGTAGGTGGTAATAGCAGGATGTTTGCCTACCGATGTTTTATCTGATGCCAAGGGACTTTAAGGGTCCAGAGTCAATGCTAAGGACTCCCAGCATCACCTACTCCCAAACCTGTATCACTGTGCTGCTACTTCTGGTCAGTATGTCAAGCCAGTGGGGCAATACAGGGGTGGTGATGGTGGTGTTGGGAACTTGGGCTGAAATGTATGATTTGTCGAGTTTAATTATGTCAAGCTATTCCTTGCCCTGTCTGTGTGTCAAATCTTCCAATTTTGACTCAAGTCCTCAGATGTTACTGAAGAGGGCTTTGTAGGGTTAACTAGGCTGGACATGCTTTTGTCAATGCCAGGTGGTCCAGTTTTTTTTCCAACTTTTTTGTAGCAGTTAGCTACAACTGAGTATCTTGCTGATCATTTTAGAGGACAGTTAAGATTCAATCATAGTGCTGTATCTTTGGATGCACACATAGGTCAAACAGTGTAAGGATGGCAGATTTCCTTTCTGAAAGAATATTGGTAAAGCAGATGAATTTTTACAACAATCCACTAGCTTCATGGCCTTCATCAATGAAACTAACTGCTTACTCCAGATTTATTTATTAATTGAATTTAAATTCCCATGTTGCCACAGTGGGATTTGAACTCATGTCTCCAGAGCATTAGTTCAGGCCTCTCAATTACTGTTCTAAAAATATAACCATTATGCTACCATGCCTGTGATTTAATAGGGCAGTGGCCTGATAGGAACATTCGGCCCCCTGAACCTGCTCCATCATTCAACTAGACCATAGCTAGTTTCCATTTATTTGCATTAGCTCCCTATCCCATGATGTCCTTATCTATCAAGAATCTATCAATACTAGTTCTGAAAGTTTCAATTGTCCCCACATCCACAGCATTCTGAGGGAGTCAATTCCAGATCTCTACCACCCTTTGTGTGAACATGCTTCCTGATTTCCTTTCTAAATGGCCTAGCTCTATTTTTAACATTATGCCCTTCATTTTTGATTCCCCCCATTGGAAATAATATTTCTATATCTGTCCTATTGAATCCTTTTAACATGCTAAGTACTTCAGTCAGACCATTATTTAATCTTCTACACTCATAAGAATTCAAGACAAGTTTATGCAACCTGCCCCCATTAATTGAAACTAAGCCCTGGTGTGTTTCTGAGTCTGGTGGTCTCACAACAAAATATTTATTCAGAATGTGACCACTTCCTAACAGCATTTGTGGTTAGTTAGTCTAGATTAGTCAGTAGGTGGTATAAGTTTGATTCATGGCAGTTCCTGAGGAAGCATTGAGAATCTGTGAGATTCATTATTGATATTAATATTTTAAATCCATGAATACCTCTGTTTCAGGACCTACCAAACCAAAACCAAATTCCTTCTCCTCCTGCGTTACAAAAAAATCCCTCCTCCTTATTGTTCCTTGTGAAAGACAAACCATACTGAGGTGTAGTTATTAACTGATGCTAAGTACACAAAAGACAAGAATTTCAATGGTATCACCTTGCCACAAAATATCCATGATTCTGATCCTAATTCCTATTTGTGGAAAAAATTATGGTCCACCCTTTAATTTTTTCCCTATATGCTAATTTTGTAAAGTTGAAAATCTGGTTGGTGCGGGAACAATACGCCATCTACAGAAAAAAATGTGTATAAAAATGTTTAAGCATGTCAGGCCTCTTTTATGTCCCAGGTTTTTTTTAAAGAGATTAAACTTCAATGGTGGAACCCACTAACATTTTGACTGTTTAATGCTTTGTCCGGTGTCATAACTCAAACTGTGGAGAACTTTACTTAGAGGCCAACATTCCAATCCTGGCATTGAAATCCATTCATATTTAGCTGCACTCTGCATGTTGGGTGTACAATTTCCTTTGTTCTTGGCTGAGCTGCTAATTGGGAGATTTTGTGATGTTGTTCTGCAGAGTGAAAGGGAAAATTGACAACAATATGTCTCTTGTTTTAAAAAAGATCGCTTTCTTGCTCATCACTTATAACTGAATCTTGATTGAGCCTGAAACCCGGATCAACCCACCTTCCAGCTGAAGGAAATTTGGAAGAGATGAGACTGAGAGTGGAGAAATAGAGAGGAGAGTTAGAGTAAAAGTCTCTTGTCCACTTCAGGAAACGAGCTTCCAGGGCAAGGATTTTTTTTTTCTGGAACATTCCTCGCACGAGCAAACAATTGAAAGTGAGTTCCACAGTCCAACAGAAATCCCAGTGTAAAATGCTAAAACATTTAACATGTCTGCTGTTAAAACAAGCATTACATTAAATTATTTTTCAAGGACACAAGTTGATTACAGATGAGCAGTGTAGCAATAACCTCACACTATAAAGCAACAGAAATGGGCACAGCAGGGGTGCAGTTTGCTTAACTATATGTTACTAATTTCTGACATCTTTGAGTGTCAGCTTACAACTCTGGGCTGCTTGCAAATGGCCACAGCCGACATGCACAAAACTGCAAAAATCATTTACCAGTTCAGAAACGTATCACCTCCAGGTTATTCTCCATAAGCAGAGATAATACTAAACCTTAATAATAAAAAAAAGGAACCCATATTTCCTGTTTTTTTTGAGGACAGCATTACATTATATGGTTAAGGCTCTCACCAAACACACAGCTCCAACTTGAATGATTCAATCCCGAGCCAAATACTCAACATTGTGCAATGTCACCTTTCGTGAGTTTAAAAGACCATTGCTTAAGCCATGGTACAGTGTTCCTCAGAGAGCTGTAGATTTCTACTGAATGTCATGCACACAAATCCTTTGATGTAATTCTATAAACAGGTTAGGTATGTTAAACTGGGAAAATACTTACACTAAGATTTGAACTACTCTATGACTTCTCACATCTCGGATCTCAAAGTGTTTCAAGAACAATGAATTACTAGGGCATGAAGTGACAAGCAGGAAAATATAGAAAGAAACACTTACCGGTTGCAATGCTGAGTATAAAAAGCAAAGTGCCTGGTACTGAGCATGATGTGCCAGTAAAGAGAGCCATTGTATGATCAGGGCAGTATTTGCGATGAGAATTTTTTCTGCCTGCAGATATTCACACTATGGCACTGGTTATTTTAACTAAATTATCCTACTCAAGAAACTTCAACCTTGTCCATTGTAGCTTCAGCTCCTATTGGTGAGATGCAATGAATACAGTTGAATGTTATTGCGTGATTTCCTTCGTAATTAATTTTAGCTGAAACAGGAAGAACATAGTCCCCAGTGACAATAGCTAGACAACAGGATGGTTTAGATAAAAAAATTTTAAAACATTTTTTTTGTGTTATCTCCTAATGAAGCTTTCAAAATAATGCTCAACATTTTGGAACCAAGATTTAAACCTTATAAAGTTCAATTTCTAAAATTTAAAAATATTCCATTTCATGCCCTATGGAATAGATTGTAACAACAAGTTGTATTTCTTGTACTTATGTTTTTATTTCTACATTTAAATGTAAATGTGATTTCTGGAGAATGTATACTTTTATCAGTGCTACACTCTGAGATAACCTTACAGAAGTGCATAACATATTGAACAGCATAGAAAAGGTCGTTAGAAAGCTCCTCAAACTAAATCATAACAGTTTGACAAAGGGACACAATTTCAAAATACTAAAAGCAAATTTTAAACTCTTGCACATGAGTTCCTCATACAAAAAATGGCCAACGTGTGAAATTGGTTTCCTTCTGGGTAAGGTGATTGGAGTGAGAATGAACACATAGATTCCATTTAAATAGCATTTCTCAGGGCCTCATAATGAGTCAAAGTGCTTCACATCTAAATGAGTACTTTTCAAGTGTATCACTATTATAGCATGGCAGCCAATTTGCACACAGCGAGATCTGACACTCAGCAATAAAATAAATCACCAGATATTTAATTAATGGCATTAGTTGAGTGATAAACGCTGGCCAGGACACTGGAAGAAATCCCCTGCTTCTCTTCAAGTAGTGAAACTCTATGACCAAAGATGAATTGAGGGAGAAGAGTGCAAGAGGGAAAGAGTCAGAGAATGAAAGATATGCCCAGGCATGAGGAGGTTACAGACCTAGGAAGTGATGAAGCCATGGAAGGACTTGTATATGAGGATAAGGTTTTGAATTCAATATATTAAGGGATGAGGAGCCAGTAACGGTTGGTAGGAAATGGTAGGGGACGCTGGGCTTGATAAAACATAGGATGAGGGTAGTGGGCTTCCAGATGGAGCAGATTCCTAGCAGTCATGCAGGAAGTAAATCTGACCTGGGAAACGTTGAAGAATGGCACAACATGGGAGAAACCAAGTCTCAAAGCTTTTGGATTCTGCGCTGGAGACTTTGGTGAAGGAGGTTGAAAGGAGAGATAAAAGCAAAATACTGTGGATGCTGGAAATCTAGAACAAAAACAAAAAATACCTGGAAAAACTCAGCAGATCTGACAGCACCTGCGGAGTGGGATACAGTTGACGCTTCGAGTCCGTTTGACCCTTCATCAGAACTAAGACATATAGAAATGAGATGAAATATAAGCTGGTAGAAGGGGGTGGGACAGGAAAGAAGAGATGTTCTGTATCCACAGATCCAGGAAACCCTCCAGATACACATCCAGAAGGCAGTGGGAGTGGATAGCCAAGAGGTCAATGCCCAAAATCAAGCCCTGAAGACCTGGTTGCAATGCCACAAGTAATTCAATGGCCTCACACAAGTGGTCAAGGTCAGTGAATGCATCTTCAAAGTGCATATCCTAACAATTGCAATACTAACCTCAGGCATTGTTCAATTTACCACAGCCCCTCATTCACCTAATAACAATCTCTATCAATGATGATTCATATCTAACATGATTTACCACACCCTGTAAGAAAAGCCCTTAAACTCAATTAAGTGATTTCTCATGGTTCATGTTCAAACATACTGTCCAAAAGTTTACTACTCAGACTCCAATAGTATATTTATTACAGTTAAGCAAAAATCCCATACACCTTAGTTTCATCCAGACCCAAGGTGATCAGTGTTGGCTTCTGTCAGCTGGAATTCTGACTGTCCTGACAACATATCCTAAAATACCTGTTGTTCTTATATCTTCCTCATAATGTGAGTCATCTCACATTATGTTCACAATGTATATTGAAGTGCTGTTCCTTTTCACCCAAACGCCAGGCACCCCCAAAATGGCCATCTTGACAGTTTGACCATCAATTAGTTTATTCTAGGGGTGGAATCATCCATGCCCACTGGCATCGGGAGTGCTTGGTGGCATAAGTGGACACTATGGCGAGAAGGCCAAAAATTGGTTTCATGACGTTGTGAAGCCAGATTGTGGTTGTCTGCTCAGCCTGTCGAAGGTAGGCTGCGTTTCCCGCCATTGGACATTGGAAACTTCTTGTAATACATTTGCATGTCATTATAAGGCTAGCCCGCCAGGCACATCCCCACCCCCTGCTGGATTGTCTGCCCACGCTGTGTTTGACAATAGCACATAAAAGGCATGCACTTGGTGGGCTGCACTTTGAGGGGAACTGGAAGGTGAGTGCACAGTAACATTATGGAGCGCTCGCCAACTTCAAGGTGCAAGATGGGGGGGTGGGGGGAGGGTGCAAAGGCTGCCTTGTGGTCGAAGAGAGCGCACAAAAACAGGGAGGAGTGGGGGGGGGCGGTTGCGTGGGAAATGGCCACGCATTAGGGAAACCTGATATAAAGTGACCATTCTTCTGCAGCTGAGACAGTTCAGGCGCAGCCATTTTGATATGATTGGAGTCGGACTTCTAGCTTATCCGCCAATTCAAGCAACGCAGAGGCATCAAAATATCACTAAGTGCTCCAGAGCTTTTCACCCCTTGGGCACAGACTGCAAACTTATGAGTGTTTTAGTGGACTGCAGGATAGTTGGGTGACTGGGCACATTGTAGAATCTCCTTGCTAAAGCTGGCCATGGAGCAGTCACTGGTGGAGGTGCTCACAGCCCCTTGCAATGTCATCATCCCAGTTTGGACCAGTCTCCCCCATGGTTCAAGCTAACAGTGCAGCCTTGCATAGGGGGTTAAAAGGATGCCTGTGCCTGAGCTAAGAGCACAGCATGCAGTCCAGTGGGCAAAGCTGCTGCCAATCGGTCAGGTGGAGTGGGGTGGAGGTTGGTGGGGTTTTGGGCAACCATGCAGTGCACTAAATTCTGGCCAACCAAGTGGTGGCCAGCACTCTCTGGGATGCGCTAAGGTACCTTCAGACTTAACCAAGAGCGATTCTTGGTACACCCATGCTAACCCACGTATCTCTCTCTTTCATCCTGCAGGAGGAGTACATCAGGATCATGGAGCCTGATGAACTAGCTGTATGCCTCATGGCGTACAGAGAGCGAAGGCGACAGAGAAGAGAGTGACTGAGGCACCTAGCTGTGCAGAGGGAGGAGCAACATCCTCTGGAAGAAGGGGTGGCTGGGGCTCCCGAACATTCTGCCCAAGAGCCACTGTGAGCCATCGGCGGCATCTATAGACCCCAGCGACACCCTGGGTCTATAGATGCCGCCTTTCCTTCCTGCAGATGATCGAGAATGAGTGTGGCAAGGGAACTGGTCTGCCACATCTGCCAGCCAGTGCAGGATTTGGTGCCACTTGGACATGGAGGGCATTCACTGTCAATGGCCTTGAAAGTGGCGCTTAATTTCTATGCCAGTGGCTCCTTCCAGGGCTCCACAGGTGACCTCTGTGGGATGTCACAAACCTCCACCCACAAATGCATCCATCAGGTTACAAATGCCACCTTTGCGAGGGCACACAGCTTTGCATATTTCACCCAGGATCAGAGGAGCCAGGATGAAGAGTGATTGGAATTGCCCAGATCTCAGGTGCAGAGTTCCATCGACTGCACTCACATAGCGCTCAGGTCTCCATCGCAACACACGGTCAACTATGTCAACCGCAAGACATTCCATTTGCTGAATGTGCAGTTGGTGTGTGACCACCACAAACACATCCTGCAGGTCTGTACATGGTTTCCAGGGAGTGTGCACGACGCCTACATTTTCAGTTGGTCACAGATATTCCTGATATCTTCCAGAGTTCACAGAGGCTGCAGGGATGGTTCCTTGGGGATAAGGAATGAAGGGCTACTGATGACACCCGTGTGACGGCCTCAGACTGCAGCAGAGTGAAGATATAATGAGGCTCATGCTGCAGCTCACAACTTGGTGGAGCAAACCATCAGGATGCTGGAAATGACGTTTCAGTGTCTGGACCAGTCTGGTGGAGCCCTGCAATATAGTCCACAGGGGTGGCACACATCGTCGCTGCCTGCTGTGCCCTTTACAACCTGGCACTGCAACAGGGAGAGGAGCTGGATGAGGAGAAGATGCAGGAGCTGGACGTCTCCTCCAATGAGGTGGACATCGTTGTGATGAAACTGAAGAGGTCCTTGAAGGCAAAGATGATGACGATCAAGTCCTTGCACTGGCCAGACGAGGCAGGTGTGCTTGGGAAGCCCTCATTGCTGCTAGATTTGTGGAAGATGATGCAGTGAGGAGACACCATAAGATCCTCACTTTACATCTATGAATGTTTGACTCCAGTCTGGCTTATGGCAATACACATACCCTCTGTGATAATGCTCCTGTCATGGAGACACAGTGGAGGCCCTAATAGTCACTCGATTGCAGGAGGATGATGACAGCAAGCAGTGAGGACACTCCATAGATCTCCACATAGCCTCTGGAATGTCTGACTCCTGTCTGGCTGAGGGCAGCTCACTTGTGCTCTGTGATCAGGGTCATATCAAAGAGACGTGGCCATGAAACTTTAAAAGCATCTCATCCTTTGTCTGCCTTCAGCATCTGACCTCTTCAGGAGCACAGCATCACTGGTCACACATGCTAAAGAGATGGGGGCCAGCCCCACATTAAAGGTGCTGAGAACACCTAGATGTAACTTTGTGATGCCTGCCCATGACATTCTGGCAGCAATGACAAGCACAATTGAGGTGCAGAAATCAGTAATGTGTCCAGGGAGCATGAGGCCGGACCATTACTTTGGTTTGAAGGCTGCACAGTGCACAGGGAAGAGGCCCTGGACTGAGACACCTGCCTTTATCTTGTGCAAAAATGTTTCACATCTGAGTGACAAGAACACTGCTCATCAGAACAAGGAACCGTAGGCAGGGTGACATCCTTGGGAGTTTATTGACAATTGTGAACATTGTGTACAAGTAATTAATACCTATACCCAGGCTGTGCAATTAATTCTCCTTAACTTTCCTAACCCTGCCTCTACATCTTGGAGCTCCCTGGACATCCACATCGGAGGTGGAGGCAGTCTGCTGACTGCTACACCCTGTCTGTGATGGCCTTGGCAGGTGTCCTCTGAAGGACCAAGACCTGGAGGGCCCCGGCTGGCTTTCGGGGTCCTGCTATGTCGCAGTGGCACCCTCTTCGGCCTTTGGAGCTGGAGCTGCTAGGGTCACAGGAAGATGGGATTATGATGGGCCGGACTCCCTCGGAGTTACCTGGGTGGATGGCTCCAGGGCTTGCACCTGTTGATCCTGCTCCCAATGGATGCCCAAGTGCCTCTGGTGATTCCTTGAGGAGCAGGGGTAGCTGGAGTGAGATTGAGCTGCCCAGCACCCCTCTCGCGTACACACCATTGGAGGCCAACTATGGTGTCAGAGATGGAGTTCAGTCCGCGCAGCAGTGCAGAAGCAATGTCCTGATCCAAGGTCCCCATGGCAGCCACCATCCTGCCAGTGTTGATCTCGGTGCTCTGGCATGCCGGAGCTATCACCTGAAGGTGGACGGACTCCTCCAGCGAGCCTTGCAATCTGAGGAGTGCAGCGGACATCCCTTTCTGATGTTCCTGAGCTTGCCTTTGCAGCTCCAACAACTAAGGTATGACCAAGTCCAGAGGCTCATCATCTGACTCGGACTCAGCAAATTTCTGGCCTCCATCAGTCCTCTGAGTGCCAGACACCTGGGATGTCCCTGCCGTGGATCAGAAAGTGCAATATGCTCCACAGATTGTGATCCCGAGGCTACTCTAAAGCTAGGTCCCGCTGAAGCGTGGGTCTCTGCACTGGTGGAGGGTGTGGGTGAGCGCTGTGATGAGAATTCAAGGAGGCTGCCTTCAGATTCCTCTTCAGAGGTTGCTTTGGGGCCTGATTTGAGCCCCAGGGTCATGGACTCAGTCGGCTGTTTGGCAGATGTGCCTGTGAAAGCAAGGGGAGATAATTAGTGCATGGCAGTGACCTGTGAAACAGGACACATCGCTCACAGCATGGTTGTTGCACCGCTGGATATGGAGTCAGAGAGTCAGAGCGTCATAGGGATCTACAGCACAGAAAAAGGCCTTTTAGCCCATTGCATGTGCACTGGTCAAACAAGTACCTAACTATTCTAATCCCATTTTCTAGCACTAGGCCCATAGTCTTGTATGCCATGGCACTGCAAGTGCATATCCAAATATTTCTTAAATGTTATGAGGATTTCTGCCTCTACCACACTTTCAGGCAGTGAGTTCCAGATTCCCACCACGCTCTGGGTGAAAAAATTTGTCCTCACATCCCCTCTAAACCTCCTGCCCCTTACCTTAAATCTATGCCCCCTGGTTATTGATTCCTCCACCAACGGGAAAGGTTCCTTCCTGTCTACCCTATCTATGCCCCTCATAATTTTATACACCTCAATCATGTCCCCAATTAATCTCCTCTGCTCCAGGGAAAATAACCCCAGTCTATCCAATCTCTCCTCATAACTAAAACTCTCCAGCCCAGGCAACATCCTGGTAAATCTCCTCTGCACTCTCTCTAGTGCAATCACATCCTTCCTATAATGCGGATTCCAGAACTGCACGCAATACTGTAGCTGTGGCCTAACCAGCATTTTATACAGTTCCAGCATAACCTCCCTGTTCTTACATTCTATGCCTCGGCTAATAAAGGCAAGTATCCCATATGTCTTCTTACCACCTCGTGTATCTGTCCCACTAACTTAAGGGACTGGTGGACATCCAGTCAAAAACACCCCTCGACAATCACCCTCTGCTTCCTAAACAAAAACAGAATTACCTGGAAAACCTCAGCAGGTCTGGCAGCATCGGCGGAGAAGAAAAGAGTTGATGTTTCGAGTCCTCATGACCCTTCAACAGAACTGATTTTTAAAAATCAGTTCTGTTGAAGGGTCATGAGGACTCGAAACGTCAAATCTTTTCTTCTCCTCCGATGCTGCCTGACCTGCTGAGTTTTACCAGGTAATTCTGTTTTTGTTTTGGATTTCCAGCATCCGCAGTTTTTTGTTTTTAACCCTCTGTTTCCTGCCACTCAGGCAATTCTGGATGCAATTTGCCAAATTGCCTTGGATCCCATGGGCTCTTACCTTCGTTATCAGCCTCCCATGTGGGACCTTATCAAAAGCCTTGCTGAACTCCAAGTAGACTACATCAAATGCATTGCCCTCATCTACATACCTGGTCATCTCTTCGAAAAATTCAATCAAATTGGTCAGACATGACCTCCCCTTAACAAAACCATGCTGACTGTCCTTGATGAATCCCTGCCTCTCCAAGTGTAGATTAATTCTGTCCCTCAGAATTGTTTCCAATAGTTTCCCAACCATTGAGGTTAGACTGACTGGCCTGCAGTTCCTTGGTTTATCCCTTCCTCCCTTCTTGAATAACGGTACCACATTGGCTGTCCTCCAGTCCTCTGGCACCTCTCCTCTGGCCAGAAAGGTATTGAAAATTATTGCCAGCACCCCTGCTATCTCATCCCTCGCCTCACTCAACAGCCTGGGATACATTTCATCCGGGCCTGGACGTTTATCTATTTTTAAACCTGCCAGACCACTCAGAACCTCCTCTCTTTCTATGCTAATTTTTTTAATTATATCACAGTCCTTCTGCCTGATTTTCATATCCACGTTGTCCTTCTCTCTTGTGAACATCAACACAAAGTATTCATTTGGAACCCTACCTACATCTTCTGGCTCCACTCTGACTCCACTAAATTACCACGTTGGTCCTTAATGGGCCCTACTCTTTCCCTAGTTATCCTCTTACTCTTAATGTACTTGTAAAATAACTTTGGATTTTCCTTTATTTTACCTGCCAATTTTTTTTTATGCCCCCTTTTTGCTCTCCTACTTTCCTTTCTAAGTTCCCCCCTACACATTCTATTGTCCTCTAGGGCTTCCGCTGTTTTGAGCCCTCGATATCTGTCATAAGCTTCTCTTTTTCTTTTTATCCAATCCTGTATATCCCTCGACATCCAGAGTTCCCTAGATTTGTTGGTCCCACCCTTTATCTTCACTGGAACATGTTGACCCTGTACTCTCCCTATTTCCTTCTTGAATGGGTCCCACTGCATTGATGCAGATTTACCTAAAAGTAGCTGCTCCCGGTCCACTCTGGCCAAACCATACCTGATCTTATTAAAATCAGCCTTCCCAATTTAGAACTCTGATTTCTGGCCCATCCTTGTCCTTTTCCATGACAACCTTGAATCTAACGCAGTTATGATCACTATCTGCAAAATGCTCCCCCACTGATACATCTACCACTTGTCCAACTTCTTTCCCTAAAATTAAGTCCAGGACCGCCCCCTCTCTTGAAGGACCTTCTATGTACTGGCTTACAAAGCTCTCCTGGATACATTTTAAGAATTCTGCTCCCTCTAAACCTACCACACTATGACTAAACCAGTTAATGTTGGGGAAATCACCCACTATTACTACCCTATTATTTTTACACTTCTCTGAAATTTGCCTACATATCTGCTCTTCTAATTCTCTCTGATTGTTTGGGAGCCTATAGTACACTCTCAACAATGTGATTGCTCCTTTTTTGTTTTTAAGTTCTACACATATGGCTTCATTTGAGGAGCCTTCTAAGATGTCATCCCTCCTCACTGCTGTAATTGATTCCTTGATCAATATTGCGATACCCCCCTCCTCTTTTACCTTCTTCCCTGTCTCAACTGAAGATCCTATATCCTGGAATATTGAGCTGCCAATCCTGTCCCTCTCTCAACCATGGGCTGAATTTTCCCCCCATCGGGTGGTGGGGGGTTGTGCGGGGGTGGGCCGGAGCAAATGTGAACCCAATCGGCGTCCCCAATCGGGTGCGTGCCACCATTTTATGTGGGCGGACACCCGGAAGCGCTGTGCACTCCCTGTGCAAGCAGGGGCTGATTCCCTGAGTCGGGGCCTGTGCTCTTTTGCGCATCTCCTCTGTGCCTCAGGGAGATTTGTTTAAGTTCTGAAAAATTTATTAAAGGAAAAAAAAAAATTTAAGGACATGACCCTCAGGTGAAACTGTCACATGAGCTGTGACATGTCCATTAATTTTTTTCAAAAAAATGTATTTAATGAATAAGCCCTTCATGAAACCTCATCCTGCCCGTGGATCAGGTTTCATGAAAAATGCAAAGGCCGCCTTAGCTCTTTGCCTGCCTGACAACCTTAAGGTTGGACGGGCAGCATTCTTAACAACTTTAATTACTTTCTTAATGGCCTCACTAGGCCTTTGACAGAGCTGACAGTCTAAGTGAAATGCGGTGATGCCGGGACGCACACCCGATGTCACCACGTGTCATTTCACACCTCGGCGAATGGGCCCAGCCCCCACTCCCCAACCCGAAAAATCTGCCCCATGTCTCTGTGACAGCAATGACATCATGTTTCCACGTGTTAATTTGTGCCCTCAACTCATCTGCCTTATTTGTCAGACTCCTTGCATTAAAATAAATACCATCCAACCTTGTGCCTTAACTGGCCTATAATTTCTATGCCTTCCAGACTCATTTGCTCTCTCTTCTACTTTTGCTGTGCATCTCCCCCTGCTGAACTTCCTCTCAGGATCACATCCCCCCACCAAGTTAGTTAAACCCTCCCCAACAGCACTAGCAAACCCCCCCGCAAGGATGTTGATCCCATTCCGGTTCAGGTGCAACCCGTCTGCCTTGTCCAGGTCCCACCGCCCCAAGAAACGGTCCCTATGTCCCAGAAATCTAAAGCCGTCCCACCTGCACCATCTTTCCAGCCATACATTGATCTGGACTAACCCCATATTTCTATACCCACTTGTGCGTGGCACCATAAGTAATCCAGAGATTACTACATTTGAGGTCCTGTTTTTCAATCTGCTTTCTAGCTCCCTAAATTCTGCTTGCAGGACCTCATCCCTCTTTCTACCTGTGTCGTTAGTAACAATATGTACCACAATCTCTGTCTGTTTGCCCTCCCCCTTTAGAATGCCCTGCAGCTGCTCAGTGACATCCTTAAACCTGGCACCAGGGAGGCAACATACTATCCTGGAGTCACGTCTACGTGTGCAGAAATGCCTGTCTGTTCCCCTTACTATCAAGTCTCCTACTACTATTGTTTGCTCTTCTCCTCTTTTTCCTACCCCCCTGTGCAGCTGCGCTACTCTCAGTGCCATGAATGTGCTTCACACCCCAGAGGAACTGTCACTCTCACTGTTTTCCAAAACAGAAAAATGGTTCTCAAGTGAGATGCATCCTGGGGATTTCCTGACTGCCTGCCTGACACCTTTCCTCTGACTGATGGTCACCCATTCCCTCGCTGTCTGCACTTCCGTAAGCAGTGGGGTGACCACGTCTAAAAATGTGCTATCCACGAAACTCTCAGCCTCGCGGATGCGCCTCGGTGCCTCCGGCTGCCACTCAAGCTCCGAAACTCGGAGCTCAAGTAGCTGCAGCTGGTGGCACTTCCTGCACACGTGGTCAGTCAGAGCGCACGGAACATCTAGGACTTCCCACATGTTGCAGGCGGTACATAACACAGGACTGAGCTGCCCTACCATGCCTCTGGTTGAACAAAAACCCTTATTTTAAGTTAAATGCAGAAAAAAAGGTTAAATTATTTATATACTTTAAATAAGAACTAAAACTTTTACCTTTCTTTAGCTTAATCTATTTTAAATTGGAGAAAAAAACTGGAGAAAAACACATAGCCACTACTCACCAATCAGCTCTCACTTTTGTGCCAATGTCACTTTTTGAAAGCTTCCCTGCACTCGCGCTGGTTCTGATCTCTCCACCGCTCTCTCGCATTGTCTTGTGATGTCACTCTTGTTATTTTCAACAAGAACTGACTGCAGGGCACTCTTCCGAGGCTGCTTCACTGTGATGCTGACTGCAGGACACCCTTGCCAGACTCACTGGATCCTCACTTAGCGCACTGCCAACCTCACCGTCAGCACAGGACCAGTCCAGATCGTCGCCAGCCTGCTGGATGGCTCCATTTTCAAAGTCTGTCAGGACCTTGATTTCAGCCATTCTTCCAACAGTCTGTGACCTCTCCGTCTTGTTGTGTATCAGCTTGTCCTGCATGAATAAGGATGGAGAGAGTGTAAGCACGACACCTGGCAGGCCGGATGATAAGTATGCCTGGCATGTGTCGGAGGTGCGTGGTCCCATAGATGGGATAAGGAACATGAAGTTGTGTATGGGAGAGTGAATGGTGATGTCCCTTGAACTGGCAGTGAGTGAGGGCTCTGTGGTTGTGTGATGGGTTTGTGAGTGTGTGAGTTGAGAGTGATGAGAAGAGTGACTTACCCTGGCGGAATGGAGGAGATCATTCATCCCCTTGTGGCACTGGGTGGCTGTCCTCTTTTGCAGGGTGTTGGCACTGACCACTGCTGCCACTGCCTCACAAGACAGATTGGTGATGTTGCTGCCCATCCTGCGACCAGAGTGGGTGCAGAGGATATCACAGCAACATCCACTGTATCCAAAATGTGCTTGAGGGAACCTGGGGGCTGCAGTCCTTTTCCCTTTCAGGGCCCTATCTTCTTTGAAACAGTCGTGGGCTGGAAGCACTGAGAGGTGTGTGCACAGCTGCACTTCAAATATGGTGCCTGGCATGGTAAAGCGGCGAGGTGATGGCATGGCGGGTGAATGAGAGCCTGCCCACCATCAAATCGAAGTGTTTCCCAGAAATGTATAATTAATGTGATGGTCTTGGGATGATACGGCGTGAAAAGCCACCATTGCGGCTGCTGGGTAAAACGTCGTTTCACTCGGTCATTCCCGCACCTAGTGCAAATCAGGGATGATTCTGCCCTATGTCTCCTATCTGACAATAGAAAGGGACAGGAGATACCCTGATCGTCCCAGGGTAATGTGATGACTGGTTGGTTGTAAGGAAACCTCCATTGTTCCAACAAACCTCCAATGTTGACACATTTCCTTATCTGGTAAAGCCATGTCGATCTGATTAACCTTGATGGGACACAAAGGAAATTCTAATCCACCCTCACACACTTAACATTGCTGCAAGCCACACACCCACATCTCATAGCTTGCACACACTGCCAGCCATTTACCCATGGCAGCCACATCCCCCAAACTGATTGCAGGACACTCGCTGACATACTTCCCTCTCTCTTACAAGACAAGGTGGGCCAATCGGAGGGCCTATGCCTACATGTTCTAATTTCCTTAGAGGAAATGGCTGCAGCCATTGTGACATTTCTGAGTCCATGCCAGCACTGGGAAGATGCTGGTTTTGTGATACATCCTTCTCATTTCTATGCTCCCTCGCCAACCCCCCCAACCCCGCCCACTGCCTCAAGACCCCAAATTCTCTTATCATTCACAAGCTCTTACCTTTCCCCTCCCTGCACCACAACTTTACTCTTGTAGCCTTTCTTCTTTCAGATACCTAAGAAGTGCAACCCAGCCAGACAACGGAGGAACAGCAAGAACATGGTGAAGAGAAAGAGACACTCAATTTAACACCTGAATTCACCAGCTCAGATACTAACGCAATGCATAATTTAGAGGGTGACAGAAACAGCAACAAGACACTGGCCATTAGTGGTCTACAGGCAGGGAATGGGGTAAGGATAGTGCAGGTGCCAGCTCACTGGAGGGCAAGGTTAGACGCAACCCCTGCTGCAGAGGACTCCTGCTTTCTCACATGTGCAGCCATTCTTCAATCTTTCACAACACAGGTTCTGTTTGCAAAGGACTCTCACCACTTCATCTTGTCACAATGTGCCTTCACATTAAGAGGTGCTGGCTGAACTTAGAGATAGTTACCTAAAGTATCAGGCTCCCAGCTAATGTGTGCAGTCAGCGAATAACAAAGGCTGCATGTGGCAATTGGACAAAACAGCAGGCAGCCTGAATTGAATGTGTCGCCAGCAACTCTATGAATTGGCACGGGTTAATTGCTTACCACAACCCTGGGTCCCTTATTGGGGGTTTGTCCAACTTTAGAAGCCACTCCCACCTTTGTTGTGTACAGCCAGCATGGACCAAAATGTTGAGGATGTGCTGCCCTTGATTCTAAATCCATTGATTTGTGAAAAAACCCTTTTTGCTTGGCATTGCCTGGAGACTTAGATTTATTCTTAAGGCCAGGCATTAACACAGGCTTTGAAACTAAGCCAAGAGAAATGGCTCTGAGATGGCCATACTATATTGTGGATTTAGACTATTGAGGGCGTATCATGGTCGAAACACTATCCAGTTGAATCTGACCCTATCCTATGTATTAAAATATGGAGATTAAAAGCTGATCAAGCAGGACTTTGAGTTATTACTGCATTCTCTAAAAATATTTCCTCAAGGTGCAAGGAGGGTGGAGAAGGGGAAGGCCCTGTAATGTGATTATGCTGTGTAGCCCTTCCTGTGGTGCTCCAAATTAAGCACAACATCAGCGATACAGCAACCTGCTAGGGACTTGTTGAAATCATATTTTATTATTGGTATTCATGCTGTTAAATTAAGATTATTGAAGAAAATTGATGTTTTATTCCACTGGAAGATACAGAATCTAGTACTGGTGATGCTAATTTTAATAATATGTAGCACCAGCAACTGAAAAAAAATATTGACTTGAACAGCTGTACATTTACTCACCCTGGGGGTTTAAACTAATTGAGTCGTGAAATGAGGTTTTATCATTTTTACCATAAGAAAGTGTAGATTGTACCAGAAATGCAGGGGTAATTTTACTCTAACTCACCAGCAGAAAATCCATAGGTTTTTACACCTTGTCCAACATTACTCTCAGGTTGATAAGACCCACATTGAACCTGATTAGTTTCCTCAACGGCTGGATTAGGTTAAAATTGACGCCTAAGATTCTTCTTCCAAGCCTATTACAATTATTAAAAAGGGATTTCATTGTGAACTGCTCTGAAACTGATAATCATTGATGGGTGCATTTATTTGATCCAATACCAGCTGTTGGATGAAGATTTTTATTCTCTCTGGTTTCACACTTAGGCTGCAATGGATACAGTGGGACAATAATGTACAAATGCTTGACACACATGTCTAGAATTCCTCTCTCTGCTTTATTACAAAGATGTTAAACATGAGAGAGTGATTTCAGATGGATAAGTTGAGAGCTCGAAGGCCAGTATCTCATGGCATAATTCCAAGGAGAGAGTTCTTGTGCAAAATTGGAGCAGTTAGAGAGAGTTCATGTAAACCTATGGCCTGATTACTCATAGAATACAATAGCTTCATGCATCTGTTCACTCACGGAACTTAGATGTGAAGGCCTCTAAAGTGGCAAATGAAAAACCAGAAGTTTAGAATGGAAGAATTGTACTCAGTCAAGGACTACATGCTGACTTCATATTACAACTGTTATTTGATGCTAAAATCTGTTTTGATGTGTTGCAAACTGGCAGAATATTATACAGTTATCCTTGTGTCAGGGAATTATCATATTTTTCCTAATAATACTGTGGGATACTTTAAAGCAAGCTTATGTGTGTGTGTGTGTGTGTGTGTGTGTGTGTGGTACTGTGCATGGGGCTAATGTAATTAAACTAGAGACAATTAGATTGTAAGGTTTAAATTATCAAAAGAAGCTAGGCATAAAATGAGCATTTGAAATGGAGGTGAGTAAGAGGGTGAGGTCTCAGCAGAGAAGATGTGAATTAAATTTGCATTTTTAGATAAGTAATCTGTTTTATTTTCAAAGGAACATGGAAAACATTTACAACTGGCAAGATAAATAAGGCAAGGTTATCACGTTGATTTTTCCCAAAAGTGTAGGCTATAATGAGAACATGAAAGATTTTTATATTCTGGGAAAAGTAACTTCTAAAGCCAAGTAGAAACAATGGGATTTACAAATCAAAATGGATAAAATATATTTAATGAAGGATGTAAGGCTGTGTGAGGGATGGCAGTGTGAGACCTTGAAAGGTGTCTGCGTGAAACAGACTTGGAGAAAAAGCTTCTAGCCACCCTGAAGGAGCTTTGCTGTTCCAGAAACCAAAGTTATGTTAAAAGCCTTTGGAAGTCCTTTGTCCAGTGGGTGCTTGTGGTAATATTGCTGGATGACTTCATAAATTTGGAATCTATTTGGACTGTTGCCTTAAAGGGGGTGTGTAGTCAGGGACCTGGTTAAGTAGAAATTTTGGGAACTGTTATAACTGTGTAACTGTAATCTTGTGTAAGTCTTTTCATCTTTTGTTAATAAGTGTTTTAGTTTAATCATTACATTCTCTAAAGGTGGTAGTGGGCTCTACTTCTGACTTCAGTGCACAAACCTTCTCATAATAAATAAAAATCGCAAAATCATTGCGATAGCATGGCCAAGTTTCCCTTGTGTATTTGGTCAGATTGGCAAATACTGCCTGCCATATCATAACACTTGGTGTGAGGAAAGCAGGCCCCTGAGTACTTAAAATATGATGGTTCTCCAGACATTGACATATAACATTTATAGTACTACTCTTTCTAGCTTCATGGGATTGTTTTACAGTTTAGAAGAAAGTTTAAAGTGTGATTTTATACTGGTTGCTCCTCTACTGCACCTAGTGTGAAGGCCAAGCAATCACATAGCCATCTGCTGAATCTGGTCTCACTCTGCCTACCAAACGGTTAGAATGGCAACCTCAAACCCCAACTGTACCACTATTTCAGCCAATACAATGCAAAAACTGTGTCACACAGACACAAAAACTGCAGATTAACTGGTTTGTAATAGTTTAAATATAAAATATAGTTAATTATACTTGTTTTAAACATGGTTGTAAATTCATGCTAAGCAAAGCCCAGGAGTAGCAATGCAACTCCCCCATCACATTACTGGTTCATTGTTGTTGAAAGCAAACAGAGACACTGATCATACACTGCTCTGTATCATCAACTAAAGCATCATATCAGGTGACTGCTTCCTGACACCTGTTTCATGCTGTGTAGCTGTTGATATGCACTTCATAATTGCGGTTATGTTTGTCCCTGTAGAGCTTAGCCATTCTGAACTTTTTTGCACAAAGAAAAAAAAAATCTGCTTAAACTAATTGTGTGAGCAAATGTTAGAGCATTGTGGTGCATTCTGTAAGATTTCAGAACATATTAATCAGACAGTTGCTGGTCTGCTGAATGAATCATTTTATCTGGTGGGGGAACCAACACATGAGGGCAAAAAATTATAATTAGAGCCAGGCCACTCAGGAGTGAAATCAGGAAGTGCTTCTTCATACAAGGTAAACAACCGGCAATCCCCCCATCCCCCCTCAATTGAAGATTTCAGAGCTGAAAAAAATAGATTCATTATTAGATGAGGCATATAGAGCAAAGGCAGGAAATAGTGTTGTGGCGTAGACCAACTCCAGAACTGTGGCAGAACAGGCTCAAGGGGCTGAATGAGCGACTCCTGATCATATGTTCCCAATTGTGTGACCGAGACAGGTGCAGGGTTTGTGGGAAGAAGTTATCAAACTCCGTGGGCAGAATCATCCCAGATTTGCACAAAGTGTAGTAGCGTATGGGTAAAAGGACGTTTTACCCACCGGCCGCAACGGCGGCTTTTCACACCGTATTGTCCCATGCTCAGTGCGTACCGCCTCATTAATAATGCATTCTGGGGAAACACACCAGAACGGTGGCAGGGCGGCCTCTGATTCGCCTGCCCAGGCCTTCAGTAATCCGGGTGCCATATTTAAAGAGTGGCCCTGCACGGAGCTAGCTCTCTCCAAGGCATTGGAAGATGCTAGAAAGTCATGGCTGCCAAATGGAGGAAATATGCTGCCCCCAAATTTAGTGATGCCTCCCTCGGGCACCTACTGGATGCTGTGGTGGCTTGCCATGAAGTCCTCTACCCCCACTCTGGGTGAAGACCAGCAAGCAAGGTCACCAATCCAGCATCGGAGGCAGTGGCAGCGGTGGTCAGCGCCAAAGCCCTGAAAAAGAGGACAGCCACCCAGTGTCGGAAGAGGATGAATGAACTCCTCCATTCTGCCAGCGTAAGTCACTCTTTTCATCACCTTAACTCACACACTCACAAACCCATCACTCATCCACAGGGATGTCATTCACTGCCAGTTCAAGAGATATCACCATTCAGCCTCTCACACACACCCTCATCTGCGCTGCAGATTGTGTCCTCATCCCATCTATGGCATCACTCACCACCCACAGATGCTAGGCATCCTTATCATTTGGCCTGGCAGGTGCCCTGCTTACATGCTGTCCATCTATATTCATGCAGGACGAGCTGGCACACAGCAAAAGGGAGAGGCCACAGACTGGTGGAGGAATGCCTGACATCAAGGTCCTCACAGACTTTAAAAATAAAGTCATCCAGCTGGCTGATGACCACCAGAACCTTTCCTGTGTTGATGTCAGTGGTGTTCAACCAAGTGAGGATCCAGCAGTGCAACATCCATCAGACAACCATACTGCAAGTCAGTTCCCCTGTTCTGCATTCCCCTGCCATGCACTAATTGTCTCTCCTTGCTTTCACAGGCACACCTGTGAAGCAGCCGATGGGGGGGCCACGACCTAGGTCCTCAACTCAAGCCCTGAAGGCACCTCAGAAAAAGAATCTGATGAAACCCTAATCGAAAAACCTGTTACAGCAGTCACCCACCCCACCCTGACAAGGGCCATCTGTCACTTGTTCATGTTATTCTTTCCAGAGTGCTTACCCTTGTCCTGCTATTATCACATTCTGTTTTCACCATCAGCACCTCCTTTAGCCTATAGCACCACCATTAACAGCCCCTTTGTCCTTTTGTTCATGATATCTTTGTCAATTTATCCTTTGTTCTCACCTATTGCTGGCCTTCTATCCAGCTTTACCCGCTCCACCCCCCCCCCTTAAATAGTATATATTTCATCACATTTTTACTTCTTTTTAGCTCTGAAGCAGAGTCATATGGACTCAAAAGGTTAACTCTGTTTTTCTCTCCACAAATGCTGTTAGACATGAAAGAGGTCAGATGCGATTTTGGACAAAGGATGGGTAGGAACTTCATATGGAATCACTGGTGCTTTGTGCTGACTTGGCATATGTTATTGACATGCTTCGCACTTCCTGATGATGGCTTCAATGTCATTGTTCATACCCAGTCAATAGACTGTCTCTCATGAGTTACCTCATCCGATCTATGCCCATATGTGAGTGATGAAGTTGTTGAAGAATATCAGTTCACAAGGATTCCGGTATGATGACCTGCCTGCCTTTAAAAATGACTCCCGAGGGATCCCGATAAGGTCAAAATGGTCTCACTTGCTCGTGGACATGCTGAACTGTATCAGGCCATCTTTCAATGATGGATTTCCACAGCTTCAGTAGTGTTGTTTCTGCGTTGCGCAATATGTACCAAATCAATTTGGAGAACACTGTGTTCACTGTTCTTCATCTGGTTATGCTTATCATCGTCATTTTCTGGTTTGTCATGTGTATGTTAATTAAGTCAATTTTTAGATCTCAGGATATATCTTCTGCTTCCAATGTAACCACTAAGTTACTTGGCTCGTACCTAATCTCACAGTCGTAACCTTGGATCTTTATCAGGAAACGTTGCAATCTTGGGGGTGCACTGGTCAATGGTTTTCACCAAGTCATCTCCAGTGGCTTGTGGCACAAATCCACCAAAAATCTTTTGCCCAATAGATAGGTAAGGAAGCACATGATTCCAAACACTAAAGCTAATGTCTTCAACTCAATGTTGGAATTGCGTTATGGACAGAGATTTTGAATCAGATGCAATTGGTTTGCCTTTTTGACGTATGCATGCTCCTAGAATTTTCTGTGAGACTTCTATCTCCTGCATAGTTGTCTCCCCAGGGTCATAAAGTTGCAATGTCGATGCTTCTGGTAATGACTGTTTCCGTGCTACAAAGAGGCATTGGTGGTCTTCATGCAACCAGAAAGTCACATCCTTTCTCAACAATTCCCTTAGGGATAAACATTTTTGAGTGAAATTCAGAATGTATGGGGACAAGGAAAAAAAGAGACATAGATATCTTTGAAGATCGTCCTTATCTTGAGGAGTTGGTGTGGCCTTAATATCCCCTATTTCACTTGAATCCGAACATATGCCAGCATTGGAATAAACAGAACTTAAGAAATTGATCTGCTGCATTTTGATGTCACATTTCACATTGTTGAACATCAGTCCTTCATTACATGCCACTTGCATCAGGAAGTGCAGATTATGGTCATGAACTTGCTTTGTTCTTCCCACAGCAACCATGTCATCTGTGATATAGATGCATGCTAGCATAGTGCATGTAATGCATTCCATGTAAGGTTGAAAGAGATCCTGGCTAATAGATAGTCTAAAAGGAAGTTATTGAAAACAGTATCATTTGAATGGGATAAAAAATGTAGTAAGCTCTTGGGACATCTCCATGAGATGTACTGACTAGTAGCCATGCTTGGCATCAAGTTTTGAGAAGAATTTTGCATCTGCAAATCTCAGATTTAACTCTTCTAATGTGTGTATTTTGTAAGGACAACATTTCAAAGCTGCATTTAAATGACATGGATCAAGGCATACTGTCAATGATCCGTCCTTCTTTACGACAGATGTGATTGAGCTGCACCAATCTGAGTGCTCTTGTACTCTTCTAATGATTCCAACTTTCTCCATTTTGTCCAGTTTGACCTTCAATTTGACTTGTATGTGGATGCTACACTTAATTGTGGATCAATTGACGGACTTGCATTCTCCTGCAAGCATAATTTTTTCTTATTTGTTCATGTAAGGTGGGTATCACTGGCTAGGCCAGCATTTATTGCCCATTCCTAACTGCCCTTGAGAAGGTGGTGGTGAGCTGCCTTCTTGAGACGCTATAGTCCATGTAGTGTAGGTACACCCACAGTGCTGTTAGGTTTTGACCAGCGACATTGAAGGCTGGTGCCTAGGTCAATGCCAAGTGGTCCATACAGTTTAATTACTTTTAGACTTTTTAGCAGTTTCATACAACTGAGTGGCTTGTTAGACCATTTCAGAGGGCATTTTAAGAGTCAACCGCTTTGCTTTGGGTCTGGAGTCACACGTAGGCCAGACCAGGTAAGGACGGCAAGTTTCCTTCAAGGAGATGTCCTTAAAGGACATTAGTAAACCAGATGGGTTTTTCTGTCAATCGACGATGGTTTTTATGGTCATCATTACACTTTTAATTCCAGATTTCTATTGAATTCAAATTCCGCCACCATCTGCTATGATGGGATCTGAACCCAGGGCCTCTAGGCCACTTACAATACTACAATGCAACCACCTTGCACTAGTTGCATAATGTTGCAGCTCCCTTAAAACAGCCAGTTTTGTTGAAACATTCTGGATATTTCGATGTTAGGTCGTGAACTGAGGTGATAGGAGTAGATTCTGAGATTAATCTGCCCTGAGTTGTCTGACTTATTCAATGAATTGTCACTAGTGTAAGGTTATGACATGCCGGTAGATCTTCACTGGACCCTTAGTTTCTACAATGTACAATATCTGTGACACCCAGGAGGAGTGATCGTACTTGCATCCCAGGACTATGGATCCTGCACATGGAATTAATGAACCTGAAAGTTTTACAGTAGTAGGCTTTGCCATAACCTTCCACATCTTCCACATCTGTGGACATGTCTTTTAGAATTCACAGAACCATTTGGCCCCATGTCAACCTTGGACAATCACAAACAGTTACCGACTTTCTTATAGTCTGAATCTTGGCAAACACTTCAGATGATGTGATAGCACCTAGGTTTTCCATGAGGTTGACAGTGAGAAACATGTGTTCACCTCTCTTCATCTCATTGTGCACATCGTTGTCATTCTCTGGTTTGTCAGTTGCCTCATGTATATGTTTCTGACGAGATACCGGATGGTTATTCTTATTGCTTGAAGGTACCTGTTGCGTATGGTCTATTTGGATCAATGCACGGCTCTTTGTAGCTGCATCAGCCTTTGCTCTAGTGCACTGTCGCTGCCAAAGGCCCTTTCTGCCACATGCCTTGCAGAATTGATGTAAAGTTGAGCATTTCCTTGGTGCATGCAGAAGACCACACCTTCCACATGTCTTGGTAGGTTTGGGTGTTTTAATGATTGTGTCAATAATTCGGGTTGTACTTAGGACCTATAAACTTTGTTGACCTGCTGGGATCACTTTGTACCTAGGCCCATCCTTCAGTAGTTCTTCAAAGCTATACCTTTTGGGCTTGTCCATCAGATCTTCCTAGAATACCTCCATGGGAGTGGCTGCAATCACCAACTGAGCAATTCTGTCTGCTAGCTCTGCACCTGAAAAATCACAGTACATACCTTTTTCTCTGCAACTGCTGATGAAGTGGTCTATGGATTCCATCAAAATTACATGTATTCTAGTCAATGAATATGGAAGTTTAACCTGATTCTGAACCGGCGTTCCAATGTACTCCACATCTTTCGTGGATCTTTAGCTCTCCTTGTAAATGCTGACCTGTTCAGCCTGTGTGGACCTTCATTGCCGATTGTTAGGCAAATTTTTATGTCTTGCTTGTCTGATTCAGACACTCCTGAATCAAGAAACTATAGCTCTATACGCAGTTTAAACATTTTGAATTCGGATTATAGGTCAGTTGCATCCCAATCCAAACTGGGGAATTTTGTGGACATTCTGACAATACCCCTTTGACCTTCTTTCTTGTGTAGTACCTGAGATAAGTATCACTGTAACTGCTTCTGCATGCTTTTCCAAAGATCTGCCAAAGAAGACGAGTTGTGGCGGGAACGCACCACGGAGTAATGGCATCTTTGCTTTTTATTCAATTTACTGTTCAGCAACTCCCAAAGCTGCCTGTTATAATCACAACCTTCTCTGGCCTGACTTCTATGATGGTTTGTTTTGTTTGACTCTGCCTTGCTCGCTGTCCATCTGGCCCACACACTGGTCACTCTTTTCCTACTGACTAACCCAGTGTTGGTCCTCGCAAGACACTGTCCCACTCACTGAACTTGTGCTGCAATCTCATCATGAGGAATCCGTCTGCTTACCAATTCTTTACTTGGCCACTACTTCAGCGTTGTGTCTCCAAAGCTTTGTTTTGCAGTCAGAACACTGCATTTTCAACATTCTCCAATGCTACGACTTCCTAGCAGTCTGACCAAAGCATCAAGGGTCTTCTCATGCCATGTAACATGATCTAAGACTGTTCACCATGTTCTACCTCTATTCAATCTTGCTGCTGCCTGTCTGAACACTGCTGGTCAATATGTTGTGTTTTTAAAATGATATGAGTCCGTGAGATTAATATATAAGAGCATAAGACACAAGGCACCAATTGTACATAAGGGATTGGGTAATGTTATGTTTTGACAATGGGTCTTTGCTCGCAAGCCAGTTGCACGCTTATCTTTCAGCAGGCGAGTTGATTACAGTATATGGCAGATGCAGAGACGAATATGAAATGAAGTACATACTATTTATTTAAACAGACAACAGAGCACTAATATGATGTGTGCTTCTCCACTCAGGCCCTACTTTAGGTTAACATTTACGTGGTACACGCGCTACACAGCTATTGGGTCTTGCAGTCACATGGTCAATCTGCTCACAGTCTATAAAAGGTATATTACGCCTCAGTTTACCACATCCTTCCCCCTTTATTTGAAGGTGCATTTTATAATATATTAACTATTTACCAAAAATGAACTATTAAAAAATATAGTCCCTTTGGAGGCTTTTTCAAATGTGTCGACTGTCGTAGTTCTAAGACTTCGGATGGTTTAACTGAGGCCTCCCTCTCAGGAGTTATCTGTCCATGAGGCTCCCCAGTAGGAACCTGCAAATTTGCCTCTTTGAAACTCTCAGGCTCAATGGGTTCTGCAGGTACTTCCAAAGGAAGAGGAGTTCCTTCTACCTGTGGTGTAGACTCCAAAGGGAACGCTTGGTGCACTTTTTCTTTTGGATTTGTTTCCCATTTCCTGAGTTAATCTATCTGCCTCCTTATTATCCAACCTTCAACTGTTATATGGTAGGACAGGGGTCCTGTCACTGCACTGACTTCACCTGATAGCCATTTGGGCCCATCTCCAAAGCTCTTCGTGAAAACAGCTTCCCATACAGTGAAGTTTCTTTCAGGACTATGTTCATTTTTCTGAGCCTCCTGACTTCTCTCTACCCACCCCCATAAATTTGGTCTTATGAGGCTTAACAGTGTCCTGAGACATTAATTCATTAATAACTCTGTGGGGCTAATACCGGTGGTCCTATATGGCATGGTTCTGTAGCTGAGCAAGAAGCGTGATAACTTCGTTGCTATAGAGCCCCCTCTAGATTTCTCATTCTGGTCTTGAAGGTCTGGACTGCCCTATCAGCCAATGCAGGATGTAATGGCGAGGTCTTGACATGTGTTATGCCATTGAGAGTTATAAATCTTTGGAACTTCCTGCAAGTGAATGCCATTCCATTGTCAGACACTGTTACCTCTGGTAAACCGTGTATCATGAAACTCTGACGCAATCTGTCTATGGTGGCGGCAGATGTGAGTGATGGCACTTCGTATACATCCATCCATTTGGAGTGGGAGTCAATAAGTAAGAGGAACATTGTGCCCAAAAAAGGTCCCCTGTAGTCAACGTGGAGGGCGACGCATGACCTTCCTGGCCATTCCCAAGGATGCAGTGAAGCAGAAGGAGGCAATTTCTGCACCTTTTGGCACTGCATGCAGCTCTTGACCATGCTTTCAATCTCAGTGTCCATCCCTGGCCACCATAAGTAACTGCGTGCCAACAGTTTCATTCTGGAAATGCCAGGGTGAGTGCTATGCAATTCTATCATAATGGTTGTCTTCCTCTGGGAGGCACAATGACTCTCGCTCCCCACAGCAAGATGCCATCCTGGCAGGTGAACTCACATCTCCAGTTAAAATAGGGCTTTGTTTCATTCGACTTTGGTTTGTTAGACCAGCCCTGCAAGACTTGTTCCCTGACGTGAGACAAAACTGGATCGTGGTTGGTCCATTCTCTGATCTGTTTGGCATTCACTGGTGATGAATCCAGAAAGTTTAATAACAAGACAAGTTCTTGAGGGATGGGGACATTCACATTGCTGTCCTTCACGGGTAATCGGCTCAGTGCATCGGCATTGGCAACCTGGCTTCTCAGCCTTTGGATAAAAGTATATTCGTAGGCAGCTAGAATCAGTGCCCACCTTTGGATGTGTGGCGAGGCAATTGGGGGTATTGCCTCATCTTCCCCAAACAAGCCTAGTAGTGCCTTGTGGTTGGATATATGATGAAGCGGCGACCATGGATGTACTAGTGGAATTTCTTAACACCAAATACGATGGATAAACCTTCTTTTTCTATTTGTAAGTATCTTCGTTCTGCCTCACTGAGTGTTCTTGGAATGTAGCCATTGGGCTGTTTGGAGTCATCTGTCCTCCATTGGGAGAGTGGTGCCCCTACTCCATAAGGGGATGCATCACAGGTTAAAATCAATTGCTTCTTTGGGTCGAAATGTGCCAACAGGTCCGATGAACGTTGTATCTGCTTTACTGCTGTAAAAGCCTGTTGTTGTGAGGCTTGCCAAGTCCACCTTCGGTTTTTCTTGAGTAACCAGTATAATGGAGCCAGTACTGTCAACACATTTGGGAGAAAATGACTGCAATAGTTAACCACTCCCAAGAAGGACTCACGATCTGTGACATTTTTGGGGACTGGCACCTCACGAATAACTCTCACCTTGTCTTTTACTGGGTGAACACCCTGCGAGTTGACCCTATGACCCAGGTAAATCACTTCTTTTGCTTACAAGATACATTTTTCCTTTTTCAAGCGTACTCCAGCTTGTGAGAAATGTTTCAATACCTCTTCCGAGTCTCCCAAGTTAGCCAGGTGTTCTTCATCAGTTAGTCCTGTTACCAGGGCATCATCAAGATAAACCACCACATGGGGTAGACCTTGGAGTAAATTTTCCATAGTCCATTGGAAAATGGCGCAAGCCAATAAGACTCCAAAGGGTAACCTGGTATACTGGTATAACCCCCTATGTGTGTTGATAGGCACAAAATCCCGAGAGGCCATTTCTATCTCAATTTGCTGGTGAGCGTGGTTCATGTCGAATTTCGTATATGTGGTTCTCCCTGCCAGCCTGGAGTACAATTCATCAGTTTTTGGTATAGGGTGCCTATCAAGTCTGGCTACCTTTTAACAGTTAACTTGTAGTCCCTGTATATTTGCACATTCCAGTCAGGCTGTAGTACTGGAACTATGGGCGCTGCCCATTCGGAAAATGGTACAGGCTGCATGACTCCCAACCTTTCCAACCTGTCCAATGAAATATCTGCCTTTTCTCATAATGCATAAGGGACTGGCCTTGCCTTCAAACATCTGGGGATTGCTCCGGGATCTAGGTGGATTTTGGCTTGCAGTCCCTGAATCTTCCCGAGCTCTTCCCTGAACAAGGAAGTATTCAATGAACAGCATGACACTAGGAAGTTCTGAGGAACAAAGGGACCTTGGCGTGTGTGTCCATAGATCTCTGAAGGCAGAGGGGCATGTTAGTGGGGTGGTGAAAAAGGTATATGGGACACTTGCCTTTATCAATCGAGGCATAGATTACAAAAGTAGGGAGATCATGTTGGAGTTGTGTAGAACCTTGGTGAGGCCACAAATGGAGTACTGTGTGCAGTTCTGGTCGCCACATTATAGGAAGGATGTGATTGCACTGGAGGTGGTGTAGAAGAGAGTCACCAGGATGTTGCCTGGGATGAAACATTTAAGTTATGAAGAAAGGTTGGATAGACTTGGGTTGTTTTCGTTGGAGCAGAGAAGACTGAGGGGTGACCTGATTGAGGTGTACAAGATTATGAGGTGCATGGACAGGGAGGATAGGGAGCAGCTGTTCCCCTTAGTTTAAGGGTCAGTCACAAGGGGACATAAGTTCAAGGTGAGGGGCAGGAGGTTTAAGGGGGATGTGAGGAAAAACATTTTTACCCAGAGGGTGGTGATGGTCTGGAATGCACTGCCTGGGAGGGTGGTGGAGGCGGGTTGCCTCACTTCCTTTAATGTACCTGGATGAGCACTTGGCACGTCATAACATTCAAGGCTATGGGCCAAGTGCTGGTAAATGCGATTAGATAGGTATGTCAGGTGTTTCTCATGTGTCGGTGCAGACTCAATGGGCCGAAGGGCCTCTTCTGCACTGTGTGATTCTGTGAATATAGGGGCATATTTCTGTAATAATTCTTGCAGATCTTTCATTCCGAGTTAGAAAATCTCAGTCTATTCGAACTTTATTTCCTTAAGCCAATTCCGACCAAGCAGAGTTGGACCCTCCCCTACTACCACTATCAGGGGTAGGTTAGTAGACTGGCCTCCATATACCTTTCACTTGTACTTTTTTGCCAGTATATGTCTTTAGTCTGGCATCTGAGTTTTCCAGCTTTAGTGAGTGGCCTCCTCTATTCAGATATTTAAACGTGTGTTCCCTCTGACTGTTGTGCATACGCCTGTATCCACCTTCGTTCGAAGGGGTTTTCTGTTGACATCTACTGTCACATAGATTGGCTCTGTTTTACCCATTTTTAAATTATGTAGGGATTAAATATCTGACTCTGTTTCTTCCGGTTCCTCCATTATATAAATTTCACGACTTTTGGCTTTTTGATTGAACTTTGGCCTCAATCTGCTTTTACAATATCGTATAATGTGCCCATTGCGATGGCAGTAGAAACACTCAGTTCTTTTAAATTGTCGTTTATTTGTAGGCTGTCTGGTTCCAATTCTGCTATTGTGAATGTGGTTTTTATCCGTTAAACTATTGCTTTTTGCTGGTCTGTTAATAGTGTCTGTTACCCGCCTTTACACGGAGCCCTGCGCTTCCGCGTCAACTCTAGTTGGTGCCTCCCTCCCGGCGGGAAGGATGGAGCCATTTTGTGCTTCCTTGATTTCTTCTGAGTCTCTGACTGCGCTCTCCATTGTGAGCGACAACTCCAGGGCTTTGCTGAAATCCAAATTTGTCTCAGACAGCAACCTTTTTTGAATGGCGTCTTCGTTAATTCCACACACTAATCGGTCTCTTAACATGTCATTTGTCAATGTCTCAAACTCTCAGTGCTCTGTCAATTGTTTTAAGGCTGCTACATAGCAAGCGACTGTCTCTCCAAGGGTGTGATGCCTCGAATTGAATTTAAAACGCTGCATTGTTACCGAGGGATTCGGTTAGAAATGGCCTTTCACTAGATTCACCAACTCATCAAAGCTTTTGGAATCTGGGACGTTGGGTGCCAATAGACAATGAATTAGGCTGCATGTTTTACTGCCAGATGTCAACAAGAGGATCACCCGAATCTTCTCTTCCCCTGTTATGTCGTTGGCCAAAAAGAAAAACATGAGGCGTCTAATATAATGTGACCCGTCATCGGTGGTCTGATCAAACGGTTTGATGCGGCTAAATTGTGGCATTTTGGAGGGTGATGGTTTCAACGACTAGGTGAGGGTTTACAATTGTAATGCACTTACAATTGCCCTGCAGGCACGTCAAGTGGTGTTTTGTCTCAACGCCAGTTGTTATGCTCGCAAACGTGCTGCATGCTTATCTGTCAGCAGGTGAGTCGATTACAATATAGCGCAGACGCAGGAACCAATATGAAATGAAGCACATACTAATTATTTACACAGACAACAGAGCATTAACATGATGTCTGCTTTTTCAGCCAGACCCTACTATAGACTAACATTTACATGGTAGCCACGTTACACAACTATTGGGTCTTGCAGTCATATGGTCAATCTACTCACAGCCTCTTAAAGGTGCATTACACCTCAGGTTACCACAGGTAAACACATTGTGATTTATTTATTAAAACTAGGCACATGAGAACTGTTATACATAGGTATAAAGCTTGAAAACATCAGAGCTGTGTGTCTGCTCAAATCAAAAGTGAAATTAAGACTGGATCACATGACACATTTCTTTTCTGGTGATGTCATGCTCATATCCCTTAAAGACACATTACAACAGTACAGTGTCTGAAACCGTGATGCACCATGGTCTCTATTGTGATCAGCCATTATTGAATCTTTAACAACACATCTTTAAAAAACGTCATACTACCTTCAGCAGCCAGAACACCCAGTGGCCTAGTGGCCCCCTTTAAGAGACTGACTTTAAGGCTGAAATTTTACACAGAGCTGGTGGCCCCACACACTGGCTAGAAAGTTGGGGGCGAGCACGCCTCCATCTGCCCTGGAAGCAATGATTTGATTTTACAGGGTTCAGGCAATTAGTTGCCTGAAGTTGTAGCTTCCACCCCTCTGAGGCAGGATGTCCCCCCTCCAGGAGCTGTCGGCCTATCAGCTGGCCTGAAACTCTTCAGTCCCGACAGCACCAGTGAGAGTCGTGGCTGCTGCTAGGACTGCAGCCAGTCCCAGGAGAATGCCCGGAGCTCAGGTAAGTGGGTCAGGGGGTATCGGGGTCAATCAGGTAGGCCTCAGTGAAGTGCAGGGGGTGGGGGGGAGTACTTTAGAGGATATGGCGGGCGGGTTGTCTTCCTGCAGGGTCGGCTCCTGCAGCTGGGGGGTGGTGTACTCCTTGGGCCATAGGGTGCCTGATCTGGAGGGAGCCTCTCTAAGCCTGTAGGGGAGCCAGTAGGTTGCACTCATTAGCCTCACCAGGTGGAAAAGTGCCCTCCTGCCACTTAAGGGCCTCAGTTGGGCTTGGCACGGCACCACCCCCCCCACCAACATTCCACCCGACTTTAAGTGCCCCCCACCTGCCAATCTACCCGAAGCAGGGGGTGGTGTTGGGAGGGGGGGCGGACATAATATTCAGACCTAATTAACACTTAGTACTGGAGATGGCCGCTTCCTTTCTGATGTGTGCAGCCAATGAACAGTGTGAGAAATGCTGACCACATGCAGTAATCATGGAAATCAGCAGGCAACATGGTTTTGAAATACAAACATACATTATAAGAGCAGGAGTAGGCCATTCAGCCCCTCAAGCCTGCTCTGCCACTCAATAAGATCACGGCAGATCATAAAATGGCCTCGACTCCACATTCCACCTACATCCCCGATAACCTTTGATTCCCTTGTTAGTCAAGAATCTGCCTTAAAAATATTCATTGACCCTGCCTCCACCGCTCCCTGGGAAAGAGAATTCCAAAGATTCATGACACTCTGAGGGGAAAAAAAAATCTTCTCATCTCCATCTTCAATGGGAGACCCCTTATTTTTAAACGGTGTTGTTTAGTTCTAGGTGTGTTGCCTGCATTGCAATGAACAGGAGGGGGTTAACTGCACACCATGAATCCCGTGTCCATTTTTCAGCTTGATCCAACTTATCACCCAGGTTCCCCAAATGAAACATGTTTGGTGATGACAAGTTGCATGGTTGTACTTTAACTCTCCACACGATGGTGCTGCAAATAGCTTGCAAGGAGCACTTGCAGCTTTTGTGGATTTATTGCCGTTCATGAGAAATTTTTGTTTTGCGGCTTTTATTGTGGAAAGGGAATGGCAAAGAGAAATGTTACAATCTCCAGCAGATAAACTGACATGGAAGAAAAACCGCATCCTTTAGTTTCCTGCTGATCCTATCATTTTTTAATACGACGGGGGAGAAAGGCTGCCTTGCTACAGTTAGCTGGTTTTTGGGAGGCTGGTTAATCCCTACAGCCAGAGCCTGGGGAGGAGGGGGTCGGGAGGGTGTTAGATCTCAGATTGCTCGACAATGGCTCAGGGTTTTTTTTCTGAACCCGAGAGGTGCACTCCTCATCTTCCAGGCACCCCAAAGATTAAAAAAAAAAATTTGCTGGGATTTCTTGTGAGCGGTATCCAGTGCTTAGAATGCACCCTGGCTGTTGCATGCCTTACCCATTCACACCTCCAAACAACAAAAGGTATCCTATGTACATTGAAAATGCCCAATTAGCCTCCTTTACTGAAGCTTGTGGGCAAATTGGTCAGCTGCTGGATAAGAATGGGGATATGGCAGTAAAGGCAACAGTCCATTAGAGCTGCTATTGCTCCATTTCTGACAAGTTGACCGCATCAAATTCGGTCCTTAGGTTACGAATGTAATTTTATTCACGGTATTTAAAATAAGCTACGAACAGTTTAAAAAGTTATTTGTTATAATTATAAATCACCTTTCAATTCTGCATTGAAGAGCAGATGAAAGAAAAGGCTCCCTTGTGAGTTACGTCCATGTGTAGCCGATAGATACATGCAAGATAAAGGATGGAAGGATTGCATTTGTATAGCACCTTCTCACAAACTCATGAGATCCCATAGCCAATGAAGTACTTTTGAAATAGTGTCACTTTTGTAATGTAGGAAATGCAGCAGACAATTTGCACACAGCAAGATCCAAAAAGGAGCATTAATATAATGACCAGATAATTGGTTTTTAGGTGTTAGCTGAGGGATAAATATTGGTCAGGACACCAGGTAGAACTCCCCTGTTCTTTTTTGAATAGTGCCATAGGATCTCCGATGCGCACATGAGGGGGACAATTTCACTTCCAAAGGCTGTGAAATCTTTGCCTGGGTCACCTCTGATTCGTCTCGGGAAAGAGCCTCGCAATTTGGTTTGTAATTCAGCTTCCAAAGTGCTCAGCTTCAGTCAGACAAAAATGATTGAGTTTAGAAAAGGAAACTTTGCATCAATGATGGGCCAGTTTGGTTCAGGTTCATTTCTGAAAGGAAGTCATAACTATGCTAAACCTCTACAGACAAGTCTCTTAAGTGTCCCAACTTTGGTTTCCCCAGTGAGATGATCCAAAGAGAAGCTGACCCATAGAGGCAGGAAAGGTATGTGCAAAATACGTTAATTTGAGCCAGGATGGTAATACAAGAAGCACTCCTAGTTAGGGGTGGGAAAAAATGTTAAATTTCCCACTGGATGGCTATTATCTAGTACCTAACTACTGGAGGAAGTGCATGTGTTTAGATATTCAATAAAGACAGCATTAGACTTGGATGTGGTACGCCACAATTAAAAAGTCCCTGCCAACTCTCACCCTTAATTCTTACAACCGAACAGCAACAACTTTGGTATCTTTATCAGAGACCTGCTGGCACAAATTTTGGAACTGCACCAGAAATTCCATTGGGTTCAGTACCATTAGTTACTCTTGAAGGCGGAACTTCTATTATATGTGATCTGAATTGTGCCCTTATTATCCTTTGTTTTTATTCATTCATGGACTATGGGTGTCACTGGCTAGGCCAGCATTTATTATCGATCCCTAATGGCTCTTGAGATGTTGGTGGTGAGCTGCCTTCTTGAGCCGCTGCAGTCCATGTGGTGTAGGTGCACCTACAGTGCTGTTAGGGAGGGAGTTCCAGGATTTTGACCACACAACAGTGAAGGAATGGTGATATATTTCCAAATCAGGATGGTGAGTGGCTTGAAGGGGAACTTCCAGGTGTTCCCATATGCCTGCTGTCTTTATCCTTCTAGATGCTGTTGGTTGTGGTTTTGCAAGGTGCTACCTAAGGAGGTTTGGTGAGTTCCTGCAGTACATCTTGTAGACACTATATACTGCTGCCACTGTGCATCTGTGGAGGAGGGAGTGAATGTTTGTGGATGGGGTGCCGATCAAGTGAGCTGGATGGTGTCAAGCTCCTTGAGTGTTGTTGGAGCTGCACTCATCCAGGCAAGTGGGGAGTATTCCATCACACTCCTGACTTGTGCCTTGTAGATGGTGGACAGGCTTGGGGAGTCAGGAGATGAGTTACTCGCCACAGGATTCCTACCCTCTGACCTGCTTTTGTAGCCTCAGTATTTATATGGCTAGTCCAGTTCAGTTTCTGGTCAATGATAAGCCCCAGGATGTTGATGGTGGGGGATTCAGCGATGGTAATGCCATTGAATGTCAAGGGGCGATGGTTAGATTCTCTCTTGTTGGAGATGGTCATTACCTGGCACTTGTGTGGCGTGAATGTTACTTGCCAATTGTCAGCCCAAGCCTGGATATTGTCCAGGTCTTGCTGCATTTGGACATGGACTGCTTCAGTATCTGAGGAGTCACAAATGGTGCTGAACATCATGCAATCATCAGCAAACATCCCCACTTCTGACCTTATGATGGAAGGAAAGTCATAGATGAAGCAGCTGAAGATGGTTGGGCTGAGGACACTACCCTGAGGAACTCCTGCAGTGATGTCCTGGAGCTGAGATGATTGACCTCCAACAACCTCAACCATCTTCCTTTGTGCTAGGTATGACTCCTGCGGAGTGTTTTCCCTCTGATTCCCATTGACTCCAGTTTTGCAAGGACTCCTTGATGCCACACTCAGTCAAATGCTGCCTTGATATCAAGGGCAGTCACTCTCACCTCACCTCTGGACTTCAGCTCATTAGTCCATGTTTGAACCAAGGCTGCAATGAGGTCAGGAGTTGAGTGGCCCTGGGGGAACCCAAAACTGAGGGTCAGTGAGCAGGTTATTGCTAAGCAAGTGCCACTTGATAGCAGTGTAAATGATCTCTTTCAACACTTTACTGAAGATGGAGAGTAGACTGATGGGGCAGTAATTGGCCAGGAGGGATTTGTCCTGCTTTTTTTGTACAGGACATAACTGGGCAATTTTCACAATGCCAGTGTTGTAGATAAACTAGACCAGCTTGGCACGGCAAGTTCTGGAGCACAAGTCTTCATTACTATGCCGGAATGTTGTCAGGGCCCATAGCCTTTTCAGTATCCAGTGCCTTCAGCCTTAACAAGATATAGATGTTCATATCACAGCCAAAATATATTAGCATTCCCTTTGGCTGATGAGAAAGCAAGAAGTCCTTTTGTCTCTTTCTCAATCGCAATTCCAATCTTAGCTGATAACTGTCTTTTCTGGAGAAGGATAAAACCTGACTTCTGACCCCCCTACCTTGGATGCCTTTTGGTGATTGGCTTGTTGAACTGACATTCAAACCTACCATCTAGCATAAGAAATCCCCCTCTCCTCCAATCTCAGAGTCACAATAGAGTTCTCTTTGTTCTCAACTTCCAACACACCAACCTCCACACTGAATGGATAATCCTCCACCATTTCTACCACTACCAGCATGATGCCACCAGCAAACATGTCTTCCCCTCTCCTCCTCTTTCAGCATTCCAAAGGGATTATTCTCTCTGTGCCATTCTTTACCACTCTTCCATTGTTTGAAGCATTCCCTCCCCTTTCCATAGCAGCTTCGCTTGTAAGTATTTGCCCCTTTGCCTCCTCCCTTTCCACTGTCCAGGGCTCTAAATTTCCCTTTCAAGTGAAAACACAATTTATTTGTAGTTAATTCCATTTAGTATGAGGATTGGCTGCATGTAATCAGCCTCCCAACACAGATTGGCTGATCGCTTTACTGAACATCTCTGTTCAATCTACAGGCATGACCCTGTAGCTTTCAGTCACTTGTCATTTTATTTCTCCACCTTACTCCCACACTGAACTCTCTGTCCTCACATCCTACCCTGTTCCAATGAAGCTCGAGGAACAGCATCTCATCTTTCAGTTAGGCACTTAATGACCTTCCGGACTCAACAGTGCATTCAACAATTTCAGATCGTAATCACTACTCCCATTTTCTCGGACAGCAGGTGCTGGTAGCGATTCAGCTGTTGCCACTTCCGGCTTCTCCAAGCCCATCTTTGTTTCGTTACTTGTCCCATTGCCAGCTCCTTTTAGCCTTGCACTATCATCCCTTTTGTCACTTCTACCTTCCATCCTATGACAGACCTTCCCTCTTAGTCTTTCCTCTCTCCTCGCATTTCCTGGGCACTTGCTTAAAACCTACAACATTTTCCAGTCCTGATAAAAGATCACAGATCTGAAATGTTAACTTTGTTTCTCTCTCCACAAATTCTGCCTGATCTGTTGAGTATTTCCAGCACTTTCTGTTTGTAATAAAAACAGAAAATGCTGGAAAAACTCAGCAGCTCTGAAGAAGAGTCATACGGGCTTGAAATGTTAACTCTATTTCTCTCTCCACAGATGCTGCAAGACATGGTGAGTTTTTCCAGCATTTTCTGGTTTGATTTCAGATTTCAGCATCCACAGTATTTGACTTTATTTTATGTTTGTATCTTGATAACAGTTGGATGATGCCCCTTTGACTCAAACTAATATGGTATGTATAAATATCCAATTCTGGAAGTCTCAAACATGTGATATTCTAACTAATTTATCCTAAGGAACATCTCAGAGAGCTTGCATCACTCTTGGAGTTAACCCATTGTGAACTAATAGCATCATGAAAATATTCATTCACACCACACAAGTGCCAGGCTATGACCATCTCCAACATGAAAGAATCTAACTGTTTTCCTTTGATGTTCAGCAACTCCACATTCCAAATCTCCAAAGCTTATCTACAAGGTACACATCAGGAGTGTGATGGAATACTCTCCACTTGCCTGGATGAGTGCAGCTCCACCAACACTCTCGAAGCTTGACACCGTCCAGGTCAAAACAGCTCACTTGATTGGTACCCCATCCACTCCTTCAAATATTCACTCCCTTCACTACCGGTGCACAGCGGCAGCAGTGTGTACCATCTACAAGATGCACTGCAGCTACTCACCAACCTTCCTTTAATAGCACCTAAATCCAAGACCTTTACCATGTAGAGGGTCAAGGGCTGCAGATGCATTGGAAACATTTTGTTTGAACATCACAAATCTCCACTGGAAATGTGGGCAGGCACTTCTTGCAGTTGCCCTGACCCTTGCCTGGGCACCAGAAGAGATGGGACTAACAAGGTGATGTTACCTATCAAAATTCCTGCTAGTTCCTCTTCTCTCAGCCCCAGTGTTAAGTATATGCGCAGGGTGCAAGGCATTTGCAGAGTGATCAACTGCTGTTAGGAAAACGTTAACTGTCAAAGCCAGTATTTTAATTTTAGGAATGGTCAGTCTTCATCCTAAATGGTCCCTTTACCCCTCCCACAACAGAGCAAGAAGCTGCCTCTCCGAAATTCCTGGGCTCCTTGCACCCCCCTGATCATCTACGTTGTTCGACAAACGGAGTGGCATTAGGTCCCTTTAAGCAAATTGGCCCATTCCAGGGATTTGGGATAAATGAAGGCCAGCAGTGATTGGTGTTGAAAATCCAGCTCTTCAGAATCTTGGATACTTGATGCTTTCAAGGAAGTCAAAATATCAGGAAAATAGTGTCTGAAAATTATAACAAACTCATTCAGGAATACATTGTTAACTTGAAAAATTACACCAATAATTTGCATTTATATAGCACCTTTAACAGTAAAACATCCCAAGGTGCACAGGAGCATAATCAGACAAAAGTTGACAAAGAAGTACATATTAGGATAGTCACAGAAGGTAGATTTTAAGGAGCACCTGACAGAAAGGAGGAAAGGCAGAGCAGCTTAAGAAGGGAATTCCAGTGGTAATGTTCTGGACGGCAGCAGGCATGGGCTGCAGTGGTGAAGTGAAGGAAGTGGCTGCTACACAAGAGACCAGAGGTGGAGGAAATCTTGGAGGCTATAGGGCTGGAGAAGGCTACAGAAATAGGAAGAGCCAATCCATGAAGCAATTTGTATACGAGAATGAGAATCTTCAAAGTGAGGCATTAGTGAACTGGGAGCCAATACAGCTCAAGAGAGTACAGAGATGATGGGTGAGTGGAGCTATGCAGTCCTATTGGAAAAGGGGTATCAGATTTTTGCATATACTCAACTTTAATGTGTGTGAAATGTAGAAAGTTGGTCAGGAAAGTAATGGAATAGTCAAGTCTGGCACATCAAAAAGTTCAAGGGGTAGGATATAGCTGTTCAGTGAAATGAAATTTACTTGACTTTACCTTGCAAAAATCAGCTATATTTCCAACTGTGTCAAAACACAAAGCAAACAGCTGTATGATTTTCAGTATTTGGGAGTCTTGCTCCCTGGTTACACTCTAAATAAAGGCATCCCACTGACGGCAGCAAGTGGCCTGGAATAGGAAGAAGGCACCGGAACTGAGGCCATTTGCGACAGCCAAGATTCCTGTCAACTGGAAGTTTTAAGCAGCCAGCTAATGAATTGGCATGTTGCCTCAATCTGTTCATAAAGCCTCTGCAATAACACTGGGCCTTTGATAGCACCAAATGTGTCCTCAAAAGTCAAGGCATCTGGTGCAGGAAGACCTACCATGCCAGACTCAAAATTAACATAGTGGTCCCACCCTTTTTTAACACCCTTAAAATAAAGACCAACTTCTTATAGATCAGGAACGCACTTTTAAACTTTCAAGGTATTCATTGAGTTCTTGAGCTAAAAGTTTTAATTACCTCAGTGTCCAACTTTCAAAGTATTCTGCTCTGGGACTATAATGAGCCCACTGTTTACTCAAGTTAACAGTTAGGAAATATCAAATATAGTCACCAAATAGCTGGGTGAAGTGAGGGAACAGAGTCCAGTCCGGAAGTTATTCAATGGAAGTTATTTGGTGGCCACGAGTCAGTTATAATGAAGTCAATATTTGGGATTATGATGCGTAACAGTAACACATCAGAGGTTTCCAATTACAAAAAGCAAAAGCCAAACTCAGATGGCTGGTTGATGTTATCAGAATCCTGGATGGGTTACTGTCTTGAGAGACACTAACTAGTTCTGATTCATTAAACCCATATACAATTTTAAAATTTTCCTGATTTGAAATTGTAGAAGGCATCAGATTTGAACATTAGATTTAAAGGAATGATACAAATACCACATGCCTCAATTTTTTTAAATTGAAGTGGTACTAGAATATTCGACATGGACGGTATTAGTCGAGAGTTTTCTCTTTCAGATTTTGATTAAATTGCTATGTATTCCCAGGACTCGCTATTTTTATTTTGCACTTGCATGTTTGCAGGTCTCTATTAATCTCATGATATATATTCAATACAATTGAGGGAAATAATAAAACATTACAGTACAGAAACAGCCAGCGAATTAGCAATGGTTAATAGTAAGTTACAGAGCCCAATATACAGTCAGCAACGGTAACTTAACAACACATTGAAAACAACCTTTGTTAAAAGAAAAGCTCTCTGAATTTACTTTCAACAACTAAACCTGTTGCTTTTCATAAGCTCAGATATCTGAAAGGCCTTGAACACCTCTCAAAACAGGCTAGAATAATCAAACCCCTTATAAGCTCTTGAACAGGAACAGTCATGGAGAAAATTGACCAGCAAGTATGCACCTTCGACCTTTTGGAACAAAAATATCCCTGAAACTTCCAAGGTAGCTTCCTTTGGATCAGTCCTGGATTTTCAGTAAAGACAGCTTGTGCAACTATCCTGGTAAAGAACTACAATATTAACAGACAGATGGCCTCAGCATTGACAGAACAAGCGTCTAAACATAGATATTAAATTGCAAGGGGTTAAGTGATTCTGTTGGTTGATGATGACTATCCTAATAAGGAGATTGCAGGAAGCCAACTTTATCAACCTAATGCTTTCGGGGAAAATCGCTTTGTGATACAGCAGGGCACCCTGCATATCCCAGTATCAATAGACACATTTGTTGCCTCGCGTTTGTCATTATAGCCTTGTGCTGCTACCAGACACTTACATTTGTATCTACCTATCTGACTATAGGTAAGATAAATAGTATCACTTGGCTCTGAACACAGTAGACCCTCACTATGGCATTTAGTAATGCATCATTATTTCTGTTACTATACAAGTTTCTTAATATTACATAGCATTTACAGCACAGAAACAGGGCATTTGGCCTAACAGGTCTATCCTGATGTTTATGTTCCACACGAACCTCCTTCCAAATTACTCAATCTCACCCTATCAATGTATCCATCTATTCCTTTCTCACTCATGTAATAATCTAGCATTTGCTGAAATGTGTCCAAGCATTCATCTTAACAACGGTACGTGCTATCTAGTTCCACATTCTAAGTAATTTTTGCTTTATTTGTTAATAGGGAAATTATGTAAAACCACCTTTTTTATATTAATTTTTGTTTTAAAAAAATAGCTTGCAAAATGCCCTTATTTGGGAAGATGGGAGACTCAGGGCAGGAAATTGCCTCCTATATTGACATTGGTACTGATGCAATGGAGGCTTAGTGCCACTCCACCTGTTTGCCCTCTGCCACTGATTACTTCCATGTGCCTTGGTAGGCAAGAAGGGTGAATGAGAAAGTGTGTTCCCTGCTTTCCTGGATGCTTTCCTGACGTCACAACCCAACCGGCTGGTGTGACGCCACAATCCCTAATTTGGTCAACAAGTGTGGAGGCAACATCTTGGTTGTTCAGCCTGCAAACATCAAGCGTGAAGTTGAAAGACGAGTCCTGAACTAGCATTATTTAAAGGGTGAGGCACCCACCTTGAAGGGAAAGTAATTGTCTGGAACTATGCTAGAGGGTTCTTGGAGATGTTTTGGAAAGTTCCTGAATTTGCCAGCGAGTGTTGCTGTAAATAATGGAGTGCTGCAAGTATCAATGCTGAGGTCTGAGCTTTTTTCCAACCTATATTAATGACTTGGATGAAGAAACTGAGAGTCATGTATCCAAGTTTGCTGTTGATACGAAGCTAGTTGGGAATGGAAACTATGAGGAGGACATAAAGAGGCTGCAAAAAGATATGGACAGGTTAGATGAATGGGCAACAAGGTAGCAGATGGAGTATAATGTGGGGAAATGTGAGGTTATTCACTTTGATTGTAAGAATGGAAAAGAGAATTATTTTTTAAAAGATGTGAAACTTGGCATTTAGGTACAGTAAGCAACTAGGAAGACAAATGGCATATAGACCTTTATTGCAAAGGGATTGGAATACAAGAATAAGGAATCTTGCTAAAATTGTACATGGCTCTGGTGAGACGACACCAGGAGTAGTGTGTGCAGTTTGGTCTCCATATTTAAGACAGCATATACTTGCCTTGGAAGTAAACTAGACTGATTCCTGGGATGGGAGGGTTGTCCTCTGATGAGAGGCTGAGTAAATTGGGTCCATGCTGTCTGGAGCTTAGAAGAATGAGAAGTGATCTCAGTGGAACATACACGATTCTAAAGGGGCTTGACAGGGTAGACACTGAGAGATTGTTTCCCCTGGCTGGGGAATCTAAAACATGGGGACTTTGCCTCATGATGAGGGGCTGGTCATTTAGGACTGAGACGAGGAGAATTTTTTTAACTCAGAGGGTTGTGAATTTTTGGAATTCTCTACCCCAGCGGATTGTGAACGTCCCATCATTGAATATATTCAAGGTCGCAATAGACAGAGTTTTGATCTCTCAGGGAATCAAGGTAAATGGTGAGTGGGTGAGAAGGTGGAGTTGTGGCAGAAGATCAGCTGTGATCCTAATAAATGACAGAGCAGCCTCGAGACTACAAGTTCTTACATTCCCTCATCTTCAGCAGGGATTGTTGGGGGTGGGGGGCGGGCAGGTGTGGCTGTGTTGGTGTGGCAGAGGAGTAGATGAATCCACACAAAGGCTGCAATAGGTATGGTGGTCCCTCTCGATCTGTAGCTCAGCAGAGAAATGGAGAAGAGGCTGTGAAGAGAGGAAAGTCTGCAGCATCCCCTCTACCACATTGAAACCGGTCACCTTCATGCTCCTTTACAGTGACAAGAGGTGGCCTGGCAGCCCAGCTAATGCTTAGTGTGCATGCCCATCAAAACTCTCCTGTATGTCATCCAATCAAGGTCCTCATCTGATTCCTTGGCAGCAGTACTCAAAAGCCATCTTGTCTTCCAGTGAGCTGGCCTGGCTTGCAGGCCACTTTGGCCTGGGTGACACAACACATGCTGATCCCAATTATATTAGCCTCCAAGGTAAATTCAGTGCCAATACCTGGCTGGTGGTTGCGAGTGTCAAGTTAAATAACGGGACCTCTTCATGCTGTTGCTTACTTTCCTCCTCCTGAGGCTGCTGCGGCTGGTCGGGCAGCAGGTCTTGGGTGCCTGAAAACAGGAAGTCAGAAGACTAAGATTAATATGAGGGAAGTGGGATGTGAATCAAAAGGTCCAAGGTCACACCATCAACAACTTATGCATTATGCCAATCAGCAGGTTGAGAGTGAGTTGGGAGCCAAGAAGGGGCAGAAGGCAGAAATATAATACCATCCTAAATGTTCTCATTGCTGTTGGATTCCATGGGCTCTGTTGCAGCTGGCCCAATGATGCTATGTAGGGCTCAAGAGAAGCAGGCGTCTTTATCCTTCGCTAGTTCTGCTCCCTTCCACTGTGAGCCATTTTGTCCTGCAAGTGTGGGACTGAATGTCAGTGATCATGTTGCGCTGTGTTTTGTGTGATGTGCATAGCTGAATATATGAGGTGGCTGTGAGGCTGGCAGCATTGGTAGGTGTGTGAAGGTGAGGTAGAATATTTAGCTGTTAGTCATGAGTTCTGAGTGCCAGGAAGTGCTGTTAGGTGAATGGTGGTGGTGTGCTGCATTAAGCAGCATGAGAGGCCGGTATTGGGCTGGGTAGAAAATGTTATCTGAAGGTGAATTCAGTGACCTAGACCATCCATATGACATCTTATACCTCTTGTGGTACAGTAACCAGGCCGCAGGATCTAGACTCTGAGAGTTGACCTCTGGGCCCATTCCCTTCTTAGGATGGTTCCTGATGATCTTCTAGCACACCCCCTCCCATCCCAATGGGACTATGGAAGAGTCCATGACTTCCCACATAGTGCAGGAGGAGCATATCATGGGTGCAAGGTCAGCTGCCATGACTTTCCTTTAGATTAAGCTCATTAGTTACTCCCTTTAAATAATATCTCTCCTCCTGCCCATCCACACCACTAATGCCTCCAGAACCTCAGCAGTTACTGTGAATCCCTCGATCTGCCATGGTGTTCAATTTGCAGCAATTTTTTGTGCAGCTTTCCTTTAAGGTACAGCCTGTAAACAGCAGCACAGGTCCCACCTGGCCCTTAATCAAGAAGATGAGGTGGCCATGCCAAATTGGTGTGTTGCCTAACATGATCTGCATGGGTGCCAGGAGGTCAGGAATCATGACACCTGTGCGCAAAAAAATGGAGTGATCCAATTACCCTTAAGGTTACCATGATGCATTCGATAGCCTTCTCTATATTTTGTAAGATCAATTTGAAATCCTCCTTCAAATAGTATTTTGTGACATGAAGAAGCATTTGACAAAACCTAAATATCAAAGCAATCTGGAGTGGCTTCCTGTGTATAAATGAATGAACAGACCCTAATAGGAGAGTGTGAGAGGAGGACCCTGGGGCAGGCAGTCAGCAGCACCTAGAGAAGAGTGTGAGAGGAGGACCCTGGGGCAGGCAGTCAGCAGCACCTAGAGAAGAGTGTGAGAGGAGGACCCTGGGGCAGGCAGTCAGCAGCACCTAGAGGAGAGTGTGAGAGGAGGACCCTGGGGCAGGCAATCAGCAGCACCTAGAGGAGAGTGTGAGTGGGGGACCCCGAACCAGTCAGTCCTAGAGGAGAGCAGAGGGGGCATAAGAAAGAGCGAGAAGTGACAAGCATTCGAGAGCAAAGGTAACTGAAGGATTTCAGTGGGGAGGGAAGAGATGCTCCTTTCCTTTCCTACCTTTCCTCAGAAAGAAGAACGGTGGCCTTGCTAAGTAGGACCTGGTAGAATCACCAGAGAGGAGAGGCCAGCGAGAGTGTTATAAAAGGGTGTGAGAAATAGAGGCCGAGACTGGAGAAGAGAGGCCAGCGAGAATGGCATAAAACAGCACAAAAAACAGGGGCCGAGACTGGGGAGGAGAGATGTACCCCCAGAACCTTCAGGTGGTAGAGTTTGAAGTGACATCACAATTCAAAAAGTGACATGATGCAGGGGAGGCAGCTAATTGGTAAGTAGGGTCAGGTGAGTACTTCTACTTCTACTTTTTCCGCTAATTAAACTGCTGCAGTCCATTAGCTTAAACAAAATAAGCTGAGGACTTTGGACTGTAGTGGGAGTATTTGGAGTGGAATAAGGCCCCTAGCGTAATTATTATTATTTAAAGGGAGTAACTAATGAGCTTAATCTAAAGGAAAGTCATGGCAGCAGAACTTGCACCCGTGAAATGCTCCTCCTGCACTATGTGGGAAGTCATGGACTCTTCCAGTGATGAGCCAGGAATGGGACAATGTGGTGTGAAAACTAGCCATTACTGCAGCAGATAAAACAACTTTCTTCCCGCCTGCTACCGCACTTTGTGCAAATCTGCGATGATTCTACCCAATGCCTTCCTCGCTTGGATGCACCATGCTCCCAAGACACCCAGGACCACAAAGACTCTCAATTGACTCCAGAGGAGGAGCCACATTTAGATCCAATTGTGTCACACCTTCTCTCACTACCAGGCACCAGCTCAGGTACGGCATTGGGCTGTATTTTGTCAGCTCACGTGGTTGTGCACTGTGGGGAGGGCATAGGACACTCGCATGAGGAGCTGGTGGAGGCAGAGATTGTCTAGGGCACCAGCTGTCAGACAACTGCTGGAGCCCAGGATGACACTGAGTCCGAGACGGATGATGAGCCTCTGGTGTCGCCCATAAAAGGGCAGATGCTGGATATCCAGCGGGATGCATGGGGAGATCTGGTGGAAATCCCTGAGGGTTGGTGATCCATAGTCTCTGTCATGGAGGGATCCTTGAGGAGCTTGAGCATGGTGCTGACCCTGATGCCTGAGTGCACAGTTTCCTCCTTTGAGGGAGTAGCGACTCTGATGGAGCAGCAGCTCCAGGAACAGAATCAGGGGTTCCGGAGTTCGCGATTGGGCCTGCAAGCCTACATACCGGCTGTGACCTCAGGAGGTCACACTGCCAGTGTGAGAGATGGATGAGGCAGCTAATCCCTCTACTGGATGTCTGTACATCAATGGTGAGCAGGAAGGTCCAGATGTGCCTCACGCAAGTGGACAAGCTGCCTGTGGTCTCTGTAGGCTCCTCTCACGGTGCTCTGGACAAGGGCAGCATCTCCTCCACCCCTCTGCCAGTGACTGTAGCATCTTTTAAGGCTGTGACCACTCTCGCTGCTCACACTCTCCCAGGCAGTGCATGCTCAGGCCCTGCCGGTCAGAGGATGCCAAGATCATCAGGGCCGACACGACAGCAGAGTCAGCGATCTGCCTCCAATGCCACTGCCAGCAAGGTGGAGGCACCAAGACGGAGCACTAGCAGGTAAGTTTAAGGCACCATGAGCACAGGGTTGGGTTATCATGGGTGACATTCTTACATTTCATCAGTGTTATGTATTGTTTTTGTGTGACAGTAGCAACAAAATTATGTTATGTGGCTTTTCTGCAATTCTGGAAAAGATATAAATCCAGATTTTGTTTCAATGCCCTGAGTGTCCTTCATGTTTCCCATAGGTGCAGAGCTCATCAATGCCTTACGATAGACAACAGGGGCAGCAAACTTTAATACAGAGATTGTAACGTGACATTGGGGTCATGAGACTGCCTCCTCAGGAATATGCGGTAAGGAGGTGACGACCTTGCAATGAGATCGAAGCTATGCCTTGGCAGCCAGGCTGAAGGTATGTTGAATCAAGGCCTCCCTGGTGTCCCTGTCTTCCTGAAGGTTCCTCAGGTCTGCCTCCGCATCCTCACCCTGTGCCTGCCTGGGCTCCTCATAAGATTCATCAGTAGAGTGTTCCTCTGAGGCGTGTGGAGCTGCCTCAATATCCTCATCCTCCAGTGGGTCCCTCCTTGCCAATGCCAGATTGTGCAGAGCGTAGCAGACAATGCAGTGCACCCCTTATCGGTCCAGGCAGTGGAACCTCATCTTCATCAGGCCAATGGTCCTCTCAACCACCACCCTTGTGGAGCCATGACTCCTATTGTACCTCTCATCCACCTCTGTCCTTGGATGCCAGAGTGGTGTCACGAGCCACCTTTTCAATGGATATGCTTTGTCACCCAGCAGCCAACCATTCAACTGAACCAGAGCCACGAACAGCCTTGGCACCTGGGAGTGTCGCAGGATGCATGCATCACGGGAGCCACCAAGGTACCTTGCTCAGACTTGCAGAATCTGGGTCTTTTGGTCACAGACTATTTGCACATTCATGGAATGGTAACCCCTCCTATTCAGGAAGGCACCCAACAGCCACTGGTGCTTTGATGGTCACATGGGTGCAGTCCATGGCATCCTGGGTGCAGGGGAATTCAGCAATAGCTGCGAAGCCTCTGGCTCGCTCAGCCTGGCTGGCTTGGTCTGTCTGGTAATGAATGAATGTATGGTCCTGTCTGGACAAAGCGTCAGTGACAAACCTGACACAACTGTGGATAGCTGATTGGGATGCTCCACACAGAACCCCATAGACCCCTGGAAAGATCTGGAAGCTAACAAATTGAGGACTACTGTGACCTTCAGAGCCACTGGCATCGGGTGTTTACTCACAAAATTGGGGGCGATCTCCGGACCAGTTGTCTGGCATATTGATGTCATGGTGTCCCAAGAGAGAGGCCCTCCTGCAGCACCGGACCTCAGACATGTTGAGGCAGCTGGATTGCTGTCTATACACTCCAGCAGCAGGATCGTGGCATCTTCTGTGGTCCCTTCCACCTTGGACTCTCTGCTGGCCCAGCACCCCCTGTGCCAGCACCTCTCCTCCCACAGGTCTGTCCCTGCGGTGCTGCTTGCAAACACCTGTCCTCCCCTCCTTTCTGCCCCTCTCTTCCTCAGAGGAGGAGATTCCCCCCAGCGGAGCACACAACCCCCATCTGCTGAAATACAGATATCACTGTCCTGTGTACTGAAGGCTGCAGTCGGCAGAAAGGCTCCAAGAGAGTTGACCAAACAAAAGAGTTCTCAAAACAAAGCTAACAAAGCAAAAACTTCAGAAGAAACCACGGGAAACGGTCTGAAATCTCAGCAAACAAGTAGCAGCAAGCTCTCATCTAAACTCCTAACAGGCAATTCTCTGCTCCCCTTTTATTCCGCTGTTGGATGAGAAAAATGGAAAATCGAGTTGGCCGCCCGCCTGGGTTTCCCATGTGACGAGCTCAAAATCGCACAGGCAACAGAAAATTTCCTTCAATTGCACTTTCCATTGCCTTAAATGGCTGATGAATTGTCGGCGGGCACACTTCTGAGTCCCATGTGCACTTACCGACGAAATGTCACGCAGGTGCGAGATGACGTCAGGACACACAACCAATGTCTTCCTGCGATATTTTACACTCCTCCAGATAGGGCACATGCCCACTCCTAGTGCGCACAATTCTGGCCCATGTCTCTTTTTCCAGCAATGCTCAAGTTCTGTAGAATCAAACTTCAATATGGTTTTATCACCCCAATGGTAAAGATGATTGATAGAATAGAGTCATGTTTTTTCACTATTAAATAAAACACACAGAGAAATACTGTTTATTATTAGGGTCAGAAAGCTTAGTTTTTAGCCAGTGGTTAATGTAATTTTTGTTCAACTTGGAAAGTACCTACACAGTTTGTAAGTGACTTTAGTGCACTTTCCAATTGATATGCATTTTTTCTCCAGATTTTCCCAGTCCATTGGTTACCTTCTCACCTACAACAAGCTTCTCTGCTAGTTCTCTTCTAATTTTATTCGACACGTTCATGCGTTTTGTTGAATATGAACACGATTGTTCTGATGCACATTTACTGGAAACAATGTGAGAGCAGGTAAGGAAATATGACTCCAGTTTAATGAGAATTATCAGCAAATTATCAGCATACTTCAACAGTACAAAGAAACAACATGGTGGCAACATAGCCCTCAGCCACCAGAAATCAATGTAAATATACAGGCTCAGAATTTGCTGGAAAAGTAACAGCGAGTTCACAGAATACATCATTAATATGGCATAAAAAACCCCCCCAGCAATATGTGGTGAAATGGCATGAGTGACAAATGGGTACAAATTGCTAGACAATTTGCCATTAGACAGGACATCACCATTAACTTCTCCACAAGTGTCAAAAATTTTCACAGTAAGTATAAATTAAACTCATAGCAGAGCTGTTATTTCATGGCAGCTAATGGAGTAATTTATGGTTCTGACATGAATTGTAACCTAAACTGCCCAGAAAGGGAACAATTGAAACTGTGGAGTCACTCCTACAGATAGCAGATTGTTCCTAGAGTGTTATTAAATTTAAAAGTTGACATTTTTAAAAAATATTATTTTTCCTTAGTCTCTTTTTTAATCTCTCTCTTAATCCACTCTTCCTTTCCCTCTCTATTTCTTTTTCTGTATCTGGTTTGATTCCAATTCACCCTATTTTCATTGTTTCTTTCTCTATCCATAAATTTCATTGGTTTAAGAGTTTGATTGTTGCTCCTGCTGTTCGTCAATGTCCCAGGTGCCCTACTGGCCTCACCACAATATTATCAAGTTTTACTTGCAGCACTTTGCGGCCTAGAAATAATCGGAGCTGAAGGATGAGGGAAAAACAATCCAACTCATGACGCTTACAGCAAGTTGCCCTGTGCCAGCAAATTCTGGGTTACATTCTGGGTTACAAATAGAATGCAAATTTATCAATGACAGAGTCTTCAGCCACCTCATAATCCTACCCTAAAACTTTCTTCCTAAATCATCTCTACTTACGACATTTCTGCCTCCTTCAAACGTCTCCTCATCCATCTCCAAAGCAGCACCTACAACCCTGTTCCCTATAATTTCCCTTTTATTCTTGCATGGATCTGACCCCAAATCACTTTGGGACATGTTACCACTTTAAAGGTGTTCTTAAAATAAAAGTTTTTGTGTAGATTATTAATTGTATTCACATTGTTAATGTTGTCATACATAATTAAATTGCAGTTTAAGTCAGTTCTGTTTATAAAACCAATCTGAACTTTAGGTATTCTGTGGAGATTAGTTTGACCCAAACTACTGCAGCACTGTAATATGACCTCTTCCATGGAGTAATTCCTTCCACCACAAGCTCATTTAAAGAAACACCCTAAGGAATTGCAACAATATTATGCTGCTGTTAGACATGACACTGCATTGATTCTACTTTTGGACTGGTAAATAGGAAGGGTCCAATATAGGACTGAGACATCACTAGCCAGGAACAAGTTATTTTAGAACATAATTCGCTAGAAAAACAAATCCCCCAAGTCTATTTCTCCAGCTCTAATACTTTTTTGTTCTTGATATTTAAGATTCCACAGCACGCAGGGTTAAACCACTTCATAAAGTTATGTGACGTAAGTACCTTCAGTCACTGAAACTCAACTATGCAGCAGCCTGATTTCTCCCCAGTAAATTACAGTGCTTAATACTAACTTGAAGAATATTGAAAATTACTCAATTCAACATTATTGATGAGTGAAAATACAGCTCTAAAATATTAATGGAATATATTAAAATAATATTTATTGGAATGCATAACATGTGTGCTAATGAATATTACTTTAATGCATTATAATATAGAATCATAGAATCTTACAGCACATTTTATTTGCTTTCTTATTGCCTATGAACATCAAACCAATAGTTTCAATATCTATCCGCCCAAAAATCCAGATCATTCTCCTAGCTCAAGTGCTTTGCCTTCTAAAATATAATTTGTATATTCTCACTTTACCATCTTATCTCAGGACTTTATATCATTTTTACTGAACTCCATCTGCGCCTCTATCTCTTGCCTGTCCAGATCATTTTGCATTATCACTCACTGGTAATCAACAGTCTGTTTAGTCAGCATCGTTGGTAATAATTATCTGAATGTATTAAATTGAACATTACTAAATACAGCATCATATGCTGTGGTAAACATCCCTGGATACATAGTTTGCTGTCAAGATATAGAAAGCTATGTGTTTTTTGCATGGCTGTCGCATGAATACACCATATTGGCCAACAAAAGACCAAGAGACATATTTGCTCAAGTGATAGATGCTAAGCTCAATGGATGAAGTCCTGACTCAGAACCCACTTTAGTAGGGTAAACGCAGGATTAATTGATCCACTGACAATATACATGCCGCTGCATTATCTAGTAACACCAGAAGGACACTGACATGCCCACTTTGTGTAACATCAAGCAATTGACACCACTTGGTTGAACAGATTGGTTCTTGGTCAATTTATTGAGAATTTAATAGATTTGGGTGGCTATATTTTGGAGGGACACTGGGGGAATTGAATGCGTTTTTCACTGGGGAGGAGGGGAAGATGAAGAATAAGACATGACATGTTCCAGGTCTCCCAAATACTGAAAGGAATGGTGATATAAATGTAAGCAGGTTTTTTTTATATCAGAGTTGGAGTAGGTCACTTAGAAGTCAAGAACATATGAACTAGGAGCAGGAGTAGGCAATTCAGCCCCTCGAGCCTGCCCCGCCGTTCAATATGATCATGGCTGATCTCATTTCGGCCTCAACCCCAATTTCCCGCCCTCTCCCCCTAACCTTTCAACCCGTTACTAGTTAAAAATCTGTCTATCTCCTCCTTAAATTTATTCAGTGCCCTGGCATCCACTGCACTCTGAGGTAGTGAATTCCACAGATTCACAACCCTTTGAGAAAAGTAATTCCTCCTCATCTCTGATTTAAATCTACTACCCATTAGCCTAAAACTATGGCCTCTTGTTCTAGAATGCCCCACAAGGAGAAACATCCACTCCACGTTTACTTTGTCTATCTCCTTTAGCATCTTATATACCTCAATTAGATCTCCTCTCATCCTTCTAAACTCTGGCGAGTATAGGCCTAAACTGCTCGATCTCTCCTCATAAGACAAGCCCCGCATCTCTGGAATCAATCTAGTGAACCTCCTCTGAACCATCTCCAATGCAACTGCTTCCTTCCTCAAGTAAGGGGACCAAAGCTGTGCACAGTACTCCAGGTGTGGTCTCAGCAATGCCTTGTACAGTTGCAACAACACTTCTTTATTTTTATACTCATTCCTTTAGCAATAAATGCCATAATTCCATTTGCCTTCCTTATTAGCTGCTGTACCTGCATACTAGCTTTCAGCGATTCATTCACAAGGACACCCAGATCCCTCTGCACTGAAGCATTCTGAAGTTTCTTTCCATTTAAATAATAAGTCAGCATTTTATTCTTCTGACCAAAATGGATAACCTCACACTTGTCCACGTTAAACTCCATCTGCCAAATTTTGGCCCATTCACCTAACCTGTCCATATCCATTTGTAAATTTCTTATTTCTTCATTGCAACTTACTTTCCCATCTATGTTGGTGTCATCTGCAAATTTAGTTATAGTACCTTCTATTCCTGAATCCAAGTCATTAACAAAGACTGTAAATTGTTGGGCCTCAAGGACTGAACCCTGTGGCACCCCACTAGTTACAGCTTGCCATCCTAAAAACGACCCATTTATCCTGACTCTCTGCTTTCTGTTGGTTAGCCAATCCTCTATCCAAGCTAGTACATTAGCCCTAACTCTGTGTGATCTTATCTTGTGTATTAATCTTTTGTGTGGCACCTTATCAAAGGCCTTCTGGAAGTTCAGATATACTACATCTACAGGATCCCCATTATCCACTTTGCTTGTCACATCTTCAAAGAACTCTAGCAAATTAGTCAAACATGATTTACTCTTCATAAAACCATGCTGACTCTGATGGATTGCATTTTGACTTTCCAGAAGCTCCATTACTATTTCCTTAATAATGGATTTCAACAATTTCTTAACGACAGACGGTAAACTAACTGGTCTATAGTTTCCTACTTTCTGCCTCCCCCCAACCTTTTTGAATAAGGGCGTTATATTAGCATTTTTTCAATCTACTGGAAACTTTCCAGAATCCAGGGAATTTTGGAATATTATAGCCAATGCATCCACTATCTCTGCTGCCACTTCCTTTAAGAACCTGGGATGTAGGCCATCAGGTCCTGGGGGCTTGTCACCCTTTAATACCAATAGTTTTCTCAGTACTTTTTCTCTAGTGATGGTGATTGTTCTAAGCTCCTCCTTCTCTATACCCTCTGCACTTCTATTGGGATGGTACTAGTGTCCTCCACCGTGAAAACTAAGGCAAAATGTTGATTAAGCGTCTGCCATTTCTGCATTCCCCACTGTTAACTGTCTGTCTCATCCTCTAAGGGACCAACATTCAATTTAGCTACTCTCTTTCCCTTTATATACTTGTCGAAGCTTTTGCTATCAGTTTTTAAATTTTGCACTAGTTTTTTTCATAATTTACCTTTGCTCTTTTTATTATTTTTTTAGTAACCCTTTGTTGATCTTTAAAAGTTTCCCAGTCTTCCAGCCTGCCACTGATCTTTGCAATTTAGTGTGCCTTAGTTTTTGCCTTTATGTTATCTTTAACTTCCTTGCTTAGCCATGGATGCTTTGCCCCCTCTTACCATCTTTCTTCTTATTTGGAATATATTTTACTGGGAGGAATTGAATATATCCTTAAAAATCTGTCACTGTTCATCAACTGTCCTACCTTGCAGTTTTCCTGTCCAGTCCACTAGGGCCAAATCTGCCCTCATGCCTATGTAGGTCACTTGATCCCTCAGGCCTGCTCTGCCATTCAATAAGATCTGATTGTGGCCTTAACTCTACCTTACTGCCTACGCACCCCACATCCCCCACCACCCACCACCACCCCACCACCCATAAACCTTGACTCCCTTGAGATGAAAAATTTGTCTAATTCAGCCTTGGATATCTTCAATAATGCAACCTCCAATGCTCTCTGGGGTGGAGAATTCTATAGATTAACATTCCCTCTGAGAGAAGAAATTCCTCCTCATTTCCATTTTAAATGGGAGACCCCTTATTTTGAAACTGTGTCTAGATTCCATCACAAGCGGAAACACCCTCTCAACATCTATCCTATCAAGTCCCCTCAGAATCTTATGCACTTCAATAAGATCACCTTTCATTCATCTAAACTCCAATCAGTATAGGCCCAACCTGCTCAACCTTTCATCATAAGACAACCCCTTCATGCCTAGAATCAATCTAGTGAACCTTCCCTGAACTACCTCCAATGCAAGTATATCTCTCTTTAAGTAAGGAAAGTGCAAAATTGTGGCCTCAGCAATACCCTCTACAACTGTAGCTGAACTTCCCTACTTTTGTACTCTATCCCCCTTGCAATAAATGCCTACATTCCATTGCCTTCCCGATTATTTGCTGTACCTCCATGCTAGCTTTTTGTGATTCATGTACAAAGGCATCCTTCTATACCACAGCATTCTACAGTCTTTCTCCACTTAAGTAATATTCTGCTTTTTCATTCATCCCATCAAAATGGACAACCTCACATTTTCCCATGTTATATTCCATCTGCCAAATTTTTGCCTACTCACTTCACCTATCTATATCCCTGTGCAGACTCTTTGTGTGCCCCTCACAATTTGCTTTCCTACCTGTCAATGTATAGTCAGAAAATTTGGCTGTAATATATTCAGTTCCTTCATCCAAGTCATTAAGATGCATTGTAAATAGTTGAAGCCCCAGAACTGATCCATGTAGTACCCCACCAGTTACAGTTTGCCAACCTGAAGATGACCAATTAATCCTAACTCTCTGTTTCCTGTCAGTTAGCTAAGCCTCTATCCATGATAACATATTGCACCCAACACCATGAGCTTTTATTTTTTCATTTTTTTTGAATGAAAGATGATCTTATTGAAACACATAAGATTCTGAGGGGGCTTGACAGGATAGATGCTGAGAGGGTGTTTCTGCTCATGACGGAATCTAGAACTTATTTTTTGTAGTTACCTTTTATGCAGCAATTTATCGAATACCTTTTGGAAATCCAAATACACTACACCTACTGGTTCCCCTTATCCACTCACTTGTTACATGCTCAAAGAACTCTAATAAATTTATCAAACACAATTCCCTTTCATAAAACCATGTTGACTACAATTGATGGTATGATTTTTTCATAGAGTCTTTCTTTTACAATGCAATACATATATTAGTGGGAATTGTGACCACAGAAGTGGAAGATAAGAGAGAAAAAAATTGAACAAACCTCAAACAAAACTCTTAACTTAGGAGGGTTTCCCTTGCAGTGACAAATCTGTGAAATGGAATTCCTGTGAGACCAGTGATAATACATTAATGCTTTCATTTAAAACGAAAGACAAATAAAGAGGTGTTTCCCCCTCATGTCCCAGCCAACATTGATTCCTCCACAACATCCCCAAAGAACAGATGATCAGGTCATTAATACATTGCTTTTTATGGGAGACTGTCTGTGAACAAATTGTCTGCTACGATTCCTTACAACAGTGACTACACATCAAAGTACTTCATTGACTGTAAAGCACTTTAAGGCATTTTGAGATGGGCTGTATAAATGCAAGTTTCTTCTTTCTTTTCTCTACTTTATTTGTCAGTTTTTGGCTTGTTCTCTAGCAGAAGTAACTCAAAATAGTTTTATGTTATGTAGCTGAGAGCAAAAATTAGTGTCCAATGTCTCATTCCATCAAAGTGCTCTTCCTATTCCATAATCAGAGTCCCAAGTCCAACTATCTATAGCTGTTTCAGCAATGACCCGCTATCTATCCCAAAGTCAGAAGTGGGGATGTTCATTGATGATTGCACAGCATTCAGTTCCATTCGCAACTCATGAAGCAGTCTGTGCGCACAAGCAGCAAGCAACACTCAGGCTTCAGCTACACAAGTATCAGGAGACATATCTCCAACAAGAGAGAATCTAGCCAACCCTCCTGGCATTCATCGGCATTAGTATCATTGAATCCCCCACCATCAACGTCCTGGGTGTTAGCATGGCCAGACACTTAATTGGACTAGCCATATAAATAATGTGGATACAAGGTAAGAGGCTGGGAAGTCTGTGGTGAGTAACTAACTCCCCAAAGCCTGAAGCGTGATGGGATACTCCCCACTTTGGGGTTCCTGCTCTTTATTCCTATGTTCATATTTCCTCAAAAGATGGTAGAAACAGAATCTTTGGCCAGGATTTTCCCCTCAGCGATTTAGGGGCGGGGCCCGCTCGCTGAAGGGAAAATGACACGGGATGGCGTGGGGAGCAACCCCCGACGTCATCTCGGTCCCTTTAAATCTTCAGGAAGGTGGATGGACAATAAGAATTGAAAAGAACAATTTTTCTTACCTGTCAGTAAACTCCCTAAGACAGCATTTTATTTCAGGGAGCAGTGTGCACTTTGACAGTTGGGGATTTCCTGCCCCCCCACCCCCGGCACAGGAAGCGCATAGCGCTTCCTGTTAGGCAGGCCGCTGGGCGGGCGGGCCCTGTTTTGGCCAATGGGGCCCGCCTGCCCACCAAGGGCAAAATTCTGCCCTTTGAGTATTTTTAAGGCAGAGGCAGTTTGCTTCTTGATCAGCAAGGGGGTGAATGGTTATCAGGTGTAGGCAGGAACGTGGAGTTGAGGTTACAATTAGATCAGTCATGACCTTATTGAATGATGGAGGAGGCTTGAGTGGCCGGGTAGCATACTCCTGCTCCTAATTTGCATGTTCGTAAGCACAAGAGAAGAGGTAAATGATGATTAGAAAGCAGAAATTAATAATATTTTAAAACAGGGAAAAATTAAGTTAGCAAGCAGATCCATTTCTATTCATGAGCTGAGAGGTGCAGGCTGAAGACCAGAGGGGACCTATGACACATTACTTTGAATAATGTTCTCCGTCAAAGCTCTTAGGATGAATTGTCAAGTCGTTGTCAGCTCCACTCTGGTTTCAAACTACTTTGTGGTCAGCTCTGCTGCTGCTATGCCCACAGGCTTGTTAGTTGCTCAGCGAATTGTGCACTGGCGCCTGATAATGCTGGCAACCTTAACAAACTGGACACCTGTTACTGTGACTGGAGAGAAAAACAAGCAAATCCTTTCTCTGTGTGGCCAGTAGAGGATCCCAGTTAGTTGGTTTCTTTAAGCCTGTGTCGAAATCAGACAAAAATATGGTACATCTAATTATGGTACTTGACCAAACATTTAATAATCCAAATGCAATGCAGCCAAAATATTTTTTTTAAAAACTAATTGTTAAAAGATGCAATAAATGCTCAGGTTTTGAATGAAATGAAATGGAAAATGAAACAGACATCCAAGTAAAATAATGATTCTTTTAAATAATTTGGTTTCTAAAGGTTTATCTGAAGTTATATAGCATCTTTCACAACTTCACCACTAACATATCATCTTTCACAACATTCGCGCCACATGAGTGCCAGGCAATGACCATCCCCAACAAGAGAAAATCTAACCATCTCCCTTTGACATTCAATGGCATTACCATCACTGAATCCCCCACCATCAACATCCTGGGGGGTTACTATAGACCAGACACTGAACTAGACCAGTCATATAAATACTGTGGCTACAAGGGTAGGTCAGAGGCTGGGATTCTGCGGAGAGTAACTCACCTTCTGACTGCCCAAAGCCTGTCTACCATCTACAAGGTACGAGTCAGGAGTGTAATAAAATACTCTCCACTTGCCTGGATGAGTGAAGCTCCAACAACACTCAAGAAGCTCGACACCATCCAGGACAATGCAGCCTGCTTGCTTGGCACCGCATCCACCGCTTTCAACATCCACCACTGACACACAGTGGCAGCAGTGCGTACCATCTACAAGATGCACTGCAGCAACTCATCAAGGCTCCTTCGACAGCATCTTCCAAACCTGCGACCTCTGCCACATAGGAGGACAAGGGCAGCAGATGCACGAGGACTGCATGGACTTCAAGTTCCCCTCCATGTCACATACCATTCTTACTTGGAACTATATCATCGTTTCTCCCTATCGCTGTGTTAAGGTCCCGCAACTCCCTCCCTAACAGAACCGTGAATGTACCCACACCATGTGGACTGCAATGGTTCAAGAAGGCAATTCACCACCACCTTCTCAAGGGCAATTAGGGATGGGCAATAAATGCTGGCCTAGCCAGCGATGTCACATCCTATGAAAGTATTAAAAAAAAACTTCAGAACATCCCAAAACACCTTACAGTTAAGTAATTTTGAAGTATAGCCACTGTTGTAATATTGAAAATGTGGCAGCCGATTTGCAACAGTAAGCTCCCACAGAGCACAATGTGATAATGATCAGGTCACCTGATTAATGATATTGGTTGAAGGATATATAAGCCATAACACCAAGATAGACTCCCATTTACATTACCTTATGACTAAAGTTGTTCTCAATTTTTACTGTTGTCATTAATTTCGAGTGGGACTTTTTTTTCTCAATACAGTTTGAAAACTGCAGAATTTCCCAAGTTGCAACTTCTAAAAACCAAAGCCCCCTGTCAGGGTCTTGTCCTTTTTTAGTAATAGGAGTGGCTTAAATAGCAGGAAATGAGACCATAAGCTGTCATTGCCCTTGCAATGCATAGCCCTGCTGGGATATGAAATGTTTCACATCAATCTAAGGACATTAAAGTTACAAAGCTGCAGATCTCTGACTGAAAAAAAAACTCCACAACAGGTATGAAAGCAGCACTCTGAAGCTTACTGTATGAAACAGGGAATCAACTCCACATGTGCAGGTTTGATTCATTACAAATAAATCAGCAACCTGTACATGGCATTTGTAAAAGCTATTTGGGAACTTGAATTACACAAGGTTCTAGATGTTTCCTAATGTGTTGACAGGCTTATTCGTGTCTTAAAATAAAGACTTATTGTGCACAGATATCCAAATGTATTATTCCAGTGATGATCAGGAAATCTTGAATTTAGTATTCTATGTGAAGCCATGTTTGAAATCTGAGCTGCCAGCGCCAGTTATATTTTAAGTTTAATAACTTTTCTGAGCTTGGATCCTTTGAAAGGCTATTCAGCCCAGCTTGACTCAACCACCCAAATTAAAGGAAAACATTCTTTCCCCACTCTCCATAACCTCTTCTAACTGTATGCTGAATGAATCAAGACTGTTGGCTTCTACCACCCCATTTGAAAAATCGTTCCACCTATTGTTCATCTTTTGCATGAGGAGGTTCATTCTGATGATTGTCTTAACTTCTAATTTACATAAATGACCTGGATTCTGAACTCAACAGAAAATGATCAAATTTATCAAAGATAAAGATATCAAACTAAGTAAGGCAGAGGAATTGGAAGAGGCAATTCAGAAATTACAGAATGACTTGGATAAAACATATAAGTGAGCAGAACAATGGCAGTCAAAATTTCAAGTGAAAAAGTGTGAGAAGGAAAATAGACAGTGCAAAATACTCCATGAAAGGTGTGAAAGCTAAACTACCTAATTAATGGAGTGCAGCAATCCACAAAGTATACAGCCAATAGAGGCTTGGCCTAAATAGCCAAGTGGTTATGGTACTGGGTTTGTAACCCCAAGGTCAAGAGTTCAAATCTCACAATGGCAAGCTATGTAACTTCATCTGAAACAGATGGAAATGGGTTTGTACTCGAAAGAGTTACTTATAAGCTTGGCCTAAATAGCCAAGTGGTTATGGTACTTGGTTTGTAACCCTAAGATCAAGAGTTCAAATCTCACAATAGCAAACTATGAAACAATGTAACTTCATCGGAAACAGGTTTACTCAAAAGAGTATCAAGAGTTCAAATCTCCCAATGGCAAAGTATGAAATAATGTAACTTCATCTGAAAAACAGATAGAAACATGTTTGTACTCAAAAGAGATACAGCCAATAGAGTGTTAGTAAGAAGAGGTAATGACTGAATGTAAAATTGTTCTGCTCAGACTGCAACTTGAATGCTGCATCTAATTCTGGTTACCAAGAAATAAGAGAAACTCATGCCCTGATCTTTAGGGGTAGGATTTCCAACACTGGGGTTAGGGGTGGGATTGGGACAAAGGGTGTGGTTCAGAGGGGAGTTGTTCTAGTCAAAGCTTCTGCTTTAAATCTACAAAGTACCTTCTTTTTTAAACAGGATCCTTGCCTAGAAGCCATTCTGATTGGCAGGCACGGCTTCCTGTCAGGTGGGGAACACCACAGCAGAGGCTACAGTTCAGGAGCAGCTAGTTTATGGTGTTGGAGTTCATGGTGGGGTGGGAGGATAAATAAAGAGTGGAATGTATGGTTAAGGGGTGATTGTGGACCATTGTTGACAAATGGGGCATAGATGGGTTGTCGGGGAAGGGCAGTGGTCAGTAATTGCTAGGGGTCTGATTATAATCATGGTGGGGTGCTTTGATTTGGGGCTGGAAGCAGGTTAGCTTGTGGGGCTGGAACAGATCACTCTTTCACCTCTTGGCCCACAAGCAATGCTGGAAAACCACTTACCTATTCCACACAGCAGTCACTTCCCTTTTATTGTTGTATTTCCCAAAGCTCGGGATACCCAACCCAATAGTCAGAAGGCAATGTCAAACCACTGCAGTACCTTGCCAAGCGTAACTATGGGCTAGGATATGGAAGTCCATGGTTACCAAATGTCCTCTTAGACCATGGTACCTGGAGTGAGAGAGAATTGCTTCATGCATTGTATTATGAAGTAGCCACTCAATAGGCTTTTTAAACGGTTCATAATCTTGATTCTTCCTTTCAATTGCTCGTTTGAATTCCATGATGCTGAAATTTCCTATGATTATCACATTATAACTCCCTATAATATTGTGCCATTAACACAGATTTCCTGGTGCCTCCCCTACTTTGTTGAAGTTCACTTTTTGCCTATATACTTTGAGCTGAAAGGTAATAGTAATGATTAATTATTACAGGATTAGTCATTGATCACCAATCCTTACCCAAATTACTAAAGACACAAGCTCTTATATTTCATTCATCTCAGTCAGTGTTATGCAACAGCTTATTATCATTGTTTGCTACATTTTGACATGTCTTAATGAATGAAGAAATTTTTCCATTCTAACAGACTTAACATTTATAAACATGAAATCCATTGTACTGGTGCCAGAAGAGAACAAGAATTACATAATGACATAATACAATGAACCTTTGCAAAGATCCTGCCTGGGCCTCAGTTGCAGTATGGGCATTGTTGAGTATATTTCTGGAAAATGATATCAGTTCCCATAGGGAGATCAGGGTTCTACTAACGATCTATAGAGTTCTCTCACAGTAGCAAGGATCTAAAGATACATTGCAAAACAGAAAGTGCATTTGGTGCAAAGTGGGGAACAATTATTAAGTGCATTAGTCAAATTATTAAGTGCATGTATTCTTTGGATGTGTCCAATGGGGAGAAGTAAAGACACTATCTAGTGTAGCACTAGACCTTGTATACCAGAATATTCCAGCTTGTATCCCAGTCTCTGCTGAACTAGCTGACTTCAGTCAGGACAGCTGTTGAGATATTATAAATAAACTGAATGCTCTTGAGCTAGGCAGAGTTTTTTAAAAAATAAGAGTTCATACTGTAGGCTGCAGTGGGCTGAATGGCCTACTTCTGCTGCTGTGTTGTTCCTTATTATCAGGTAATGAGTAGCGTTAGTAAATGCAGAGCTTAGATACCAGAAAGTAGGAATTCCTGGCATATGCTGAGAGTGTATATTGGGAAATAGCTCATCCTGGCCCGTGAATTTATCGCTTGAAGAAAAGTCACAGGCTGGAAGAATACCTGCTCTTGGTACATCCTGATAATGTGTTAGAACTCGGTACAGCGGAACCTTCTTCAAAGGACAGGAATCATTTGTGATGCTCTTCGTGACCTGGCCAATGTTTACAGCCTGGGTTCAGACATAAAGAGTACGCTCTAGGGTACACTCTCAGAGGGATGCCAGTGTTCTGCAAAGACAACTTTTTTAGGAGGGGAGAAAAGACAAATTAACAAAAAAAAACAGGACTAATGCCAGAATCTTCCAGTCGACGTGCGGTGACATCGGGCGTGCATCATTCTGACCTTAAGTTTGGCGGGCTCACAACAGAGTCGGCTGCGCGCCCGCCGAACTGTCAAAGGCCTGTTAAGGCCATTAGGTACCTAATTAAACTAATTGTCTGGGCTGCTCGTCCAACCTTAAGTTTGGCGGGGGGGCAGGCGAAGAGCCCAGGCGGCCTCCACATTTTTCATGGAACCTCATCCACGGGCAGGATAATGTTTCATTAAGAGTTTATAACTTTAATTTAAAAATTTTAATAAAATTCATAGACATGTCCCAGCTCATGTGACATTGTCACATGAGGGGACATATCCGAATAATTTTTTAAAATCTTTTTTTCAGTTTTCCACGATCAAATTAATCTCCCTGAAGCAGCTCCGTGCCTCAGGGAGATTTCTGTGCTCTTTTGTGCGCACGCCTGCGAAAGAGCGCAGGCCACGAGTCTCCCTCCTCCCACCGCCCGCACAGGGAGTGCTTAGTGGTTCCAGATGCGGGTCACACTGGCAGGCCTTAATTAGCCCACCCACGTAAAATGGCAGCGCACAGCTGATTCACGGGCAGTGATCTACTGCGTGCCCGCCCACGCCCACTCCCACCAGCTCACACAACGGGGAGAATATTCTCCCCAATGTGCTTTTTTAAAGTAGCAAAGAATTGTAATGGTTTTAAACCAATGGAAGATTTAATATTTAATTGCCTCAGACCACCACTCATGGTACAAAATGTAAAATCCCTAAGCTAATATACTATTTCTATTACAATATTTCACATCATATTTGCTTTAATTGGTGTAGTTAAAGGCAATAAAACAGAACATTACTCTTTCTTGGACTCGAACTCAAGTTCTGTCGAAGGGTCATGAGGACTCGAAACGTCAACTCTTTTCTTCTCCGCCGATGCTGCCAGACCTGCTGAGTTTTTCCAGGTAATTCTGTTTTTGTTTTAGAACATTACTAAGTTTTACTAATAAAATGTAATTGGCTTGAGTTTTTTGTCACTCATGAAACATTTTCTAAAAATATTTTAAGAACTAATCTCCGTTCTTTTACCTTATGCCACTGTTAGGAGAAAAGTCACCTGTTTTCAACCTACAAAATTGTTCACTGTGTCCACTGGTTGGCCACTAGGAGACGCTGGGTACCATCCAGACAACAGAAACCTGTTTGATCTCCTTTTCCTTCAGATTAACTCAAATTTTAACCTGAGTACCGAAGCCTTTGATCTTTCTAGTCATGGTTCCAGGGTGTGAGCAAGAGGTTTAAATTGTTAATACTCCTTCCAAACACTATCCTTGCACCCGTTGAAAGTATACCTCTAAGAGCTTTTTAACATAAATATTTAATCAAAGAGGTATACTGGGTTCATTCATATCCAAGCGAGAAACCATCACCAACTGTTACCTCAACCGTGACTCCTTCTTCCCTTTATAGAGATATTCCCTCTTTCGCTCAGTGCACAGTCAGACTTTACCTCCTTGATGTACTCCTTATTGCCAGTCCTAGTTCAACTCTTGAGATTTTTGCTTCATTCTTGGACTTGTTACAACTGGGATGGGAGGAGTGCGCGAGTTATCAAGCCCCATTACTCCGCAGGCCACACCATTAATTTAAACATTTAATTTTCTCACTGAAATGGCTAATTGTGTACCTATGCTTCTAATACCCAGAAGAGACTCTGACCAGGCTTTTTTCAAAGAACTCAGAATGATTAATTTATTTTTAAACAAAACTTCTTTTAACAAGTTGCAAGCACTGGTTAACACACAATTGTAATCAGGAAGTATAACAATCTAGCTCTTCCTAAAAAATTCCCCTAGCGCACACACAGACAAACAAAGGACAGTCTCTCTGCAGAGGTGGACTTTAGGGGATGGGCGTTATAAAATAAAGGATAAAGTATGCAGGGTCTTGTTGCTGTTGACTTGGAGTTCCCTCATGTGAAGATGGGCTGCTGGTCCTGGTGAATGTATGGAAGTTCTCACCAACTGGTCTCAGCTTTGCAGGTCCAAATGCAGACTAGTTACACTCAGGTGAGGGTTCTCCGGCTACGGGTTTATAGCCACACAAAATTGCAGACAAGGTAGATAGACAGAGCCAATTAGGGTAGCCTTCCTTCCTCAGCTTGTTTCCCAACAAGACTGTCTTCAAAACAAGCAGGTTCACAACTTAAGTTTTTTCCTCTCACCCATATGATTTTCAACAAGTTACCAACCTTGTTTCAGTTTTTTTCTCCATCAATTAAAGTGATTGTGGTTCAAAACAAACAACCAGGTCATCCTCAAGTACCATACAGGTCAAGTGATTTCTTGGAAGAGGCCTGCTTGCTGCCAGTTCCAAGGTGCACTAATGATCTTTTAAAAAAGAATCCTAGGTTATTGTCCAGATCATGCCACATCCTTCCATTTTGTAAAAGAAAAATTCAGCCTTGAGAGACATGACTTTACCAGACTTCAGGGCACTGTTGAGAATTCCTGATTTATGGCAAGACCAGGAATTCCCACTTGTATCAGTCCAGCAACAGCTTTGAGGATGGGGCTGGGACCAAGAGTTGGAGGAACATTGGGAAATTGCAGCATAGCGACTTCTCAACTAAATTCCTTGGGCTAATGATTCAAATGCAACAACTGATTTGCTTTCCTAGGAGTAGAAATGCATTTGTAGTTGTGGGCAATGTACAGCCCACCTCATCTCTTCCTTTTTGTACTTAACATATAAGGGTAAATATTGCAAGGTTCTCATGCTCAGCCATGACACAGTGGAATATTGCTGTAGTGTGGTGCAAAATATTGCAAAATGTAGCCTGTAATGGCAAAACAACCTCCAGGATTGGATGAGTTTTGAGTATGTGAAATCAACAAGATATGTGTCTTAAGCGGCTCCCTACGTGACATGACCATATTTAAAAGGGAAAAATCATCCAGGCCATGTTTCATTATCAACCTCGGAATAACACTGGCTGAGAAAAATAAGTCCTGTCCTCATAATGAGGACATCTCCATCATGTTGTGTGATGCTACCGCTGTGCTAAATGGGAAAGGTTTAGACCTGATTTAGCAGCTCAAAACTGGGCATCCATGAGATGCTGTAAGCCATCAGCTTCAGGGATGTATCCCACCAATTGGGTCTCATGGCCTGGCACATTTCAAATTCCACCACTATCACCAAACCATCAGAAACTTGCCAGTAGAACCAATGTAAGAACACATCAGAAATTGAGGGGGAGGGGTGGGGTAAAGCAATCTCAGACAAAGGTGTCAATAAGTACCCAGTACTCACAGCCACCTTTCTACCTCCTAATGGAGAAAGTTTCTTTCACAGTACTTTTGTTGAGAGGCTACTTTCTACAATTTAGAAGTCACATTCAACACTTTTGGAGGTTTGCGATATTACATCAGGATGCATGCCAAGTTGGCTGCCATAGATTGATCCACAGATGAAGATCAGGATAACCAGCAACATCACCTACGACTGCACCACAGCAGTCTGTTGCCTATATACCTATAGCTGTACAGTAGAGAGGCAACCAGCAAACAGAGGACCAGGATGTCACATCAGGTAGTGGCAGACATCTACAGCTTCACTACCTGCTGATGGCCACATGTCACCAGTAGCTGTCAAAGTCACAGCCACCTCAACAAGGGGAGGTGGTGTTGTAATGATAATGTCACTGGACTAGTAACCAGAGGCTAATGCTTTGGGTTCACTGTTCAAATCCCACCATGGCAGCTGGTGGAAATTCAATTAATAAATCTGGAATTTAAAGCTAGTAATGGTGACCATGACAACTATAATTGATTGTGATGAAAACTCATCTGATTCACTAATATCCTTGAGGTAAGGAAATCTGTCATCCTTACCTGGTCTGGTCTACATGTGACTTCTGAGCAATGTGGTTGATTCTTAATTGCCTTCTGAAATGACCTAGAAAGCCACTTGGTTCAAGGGCAATAATAGGCAACAAATGCTGGCTTTGCCAGTGTTGCCTACATCCCATGAAAGAATAAAAGCTGTTTTGCTCTGGATCCTTCCAGGACTGTGCCACAGGCATATTCAGGATTTCCCACTAGGATGCCCACAGATGCAAAAGACAAATGATTGATGCATTGCCTGCCTGAGCCGGCAGTTATACTACTTTGCCACTGAAGACTGCAGTCAGAAAGAACAGGTGCTCAGCTTTGCAGGTCTGGATGGGTTCCCATAGATGCAGGGCACCATCAAACCGCACACATTTGGCAATTTGGTTCCACACCCCCCCCCACCCCCACATCTCCACACACCCCCCCCCCCCCCCACCCCCCCACCCCCCCAAGAATGACTAGAAGGTTTTGTCAACTGCAAAGACTCCATCAATGTGCAGCTGGTGTGCAACCACAAAAAGCAGGTGTGAGCTTATCTTCCAGGCAGCTGCCATGACACTTTAGTCCCGTGACAGTCCACACTTTCTGACCTCTTTGGACTTGGAAGTAGACTTAAGGAGTTTTTGCTAGGTAATAAAAGGATACCCATTGCAAATGTGGCTCATGACACCTGTCAGAAACCCCACCACTGAAGTCCAATAGTACTACAGTGAATACCATATCACCACCGGGGTGTGATTGAACAGGGCACTGGCAGGTTGAAGATGTATTTTCAGGTGCCTGCATCTGGAGGCTTCCTCAGTATGCACTAGGCGGGGTCTCCAGAATGGCCATAGTTTGCTGCACTCTGCACAACATTGTGCCACAGCAAGCTTCAGTTAAGAACCCAGATCCTCCTCAGACGATTCAGAGGGGAGGGGGTGAAGAGGAGGACAATAATGGGGGTAATGCCCCCCTCCTGAGTACCACCTGCAGCTGCTTGCATTTCTGTCTGGGGTGCCAAGGATGCCCTTATTAAAGCAAAGTTCACTAAAGTGTAACTAGTGCAGTAAAAATGCAATGGCCACTCTTCCCCATCCTGCCCACCGATGCCACTGACACAAAACAGCTCTTGCAATCAACCCAGCATCCCTTGATTTGGTCTCCATCCATTCATGGCCTTCATTCATCATCAAACAAGTTAGAAGACCCCTTGCCCCCGAACACCCAAGAATTGACAAGATGGGAAAGTGGTGCATTTACACCATCTAAATAAAAAAGAATCCTATCAAGACATTTTTTCAGGCACCCTTGTGAAGACAAAAAGTACACCCTTCCTTTTTCTGTTATTCCTGCTTTGTGCAACCCTAGTGGCTTCTGCAGAAGTAGAGGTTGCTCAGATCTGACTCTGAATGCTCCGATGAACTTGACCAATGTCCTCTGAGTTTTGGGACCTGTGAGAACTACACCCTGCCCTCCCTCCCTCCCCAGCCCTCCACCCACTTAAAGGCTGCTCTAGCAGCAGCTATGCAGAGGCAGACTCAATCATTAGGAGACAATTATGTGAATTACTGACCGAGAGGTGGGCTGAGAGTGAGAAAGTTTGAGTGGACTCCCCACTTCCATGATCCCTTTGGTCACCATCCCTCTCATGGTCTGATTGCACTTCAGAGCCTGCACTGTGCTGGAGCTTGTTTTGGTGCAGATCAGTTGGGCCTTGTGAGGCCAAGGTTAAAGCAACTGTCAACCTGTTTAAGATGGTAGATATGTTACAGGGCCTGCATGGTTGTAATGAGGCCATGCATGGACTCATTTGATGCAGCTGCTGATCAAACATAAAACCCAGAAGTAAATGCGAAGTTAAAAAGTTACTGATAGATGGTTTGGGTGTCAGCCCCCAGTCCCCCAGGTCTGGTGCCTCATGAAATTAAAATTGAGCCCTTCTCATGAGCCTTTGTGTCGCTATTTGTAATTCCCACCCTAGCACAATTACAGTACCAGTGCCAGTGAGTTTCCAATGGGAATTCCTCAATCTGTGATATTTGAAAGAAGAAATGCAGGATTGCCAGGCAGGCTAGGATGCAAGAAAAGCATTTTGTGTTCCAGAGCGATTCCTTTACAAAACAATCTGCAGACTCGGGGGGAACCTTCCCTTGGTTTAACAGGTGATCTTCACAAAGGGATCTGGGTCAGTACACTGAATAGAACTACTAAACTATGTGAACGTCTGGATAAATGTTGACCACGCCCACCAAGATGGTGCCAACCAGGTCTGCTAGCTCGAAACTCAGCTACCTGGCAATGACAGTATTTATAGGGTTTTATTCATGAGAGAGCCAGATGCAGAGCAGTGTCATCAATTATAAAGTCCTCCACCTGCAGCAACCATGCAGCATAAGGTTAGTGAGAACCAGGTACAGCAATAGTGCAACAAAGGGTTTGTAACAATCAGATGCAGCTTGAAACATGGCCCCCTCTCCTTGCAGGCATGCTGTATTGATGACCTGTGGGGATTGGGTCTATGGATTAGCAAAGAAGATGATCTTCCCTACAACCATGTCATGCAGCAACATCTCCACTTCACTGCGAGTCAAAAGTAATGGGAGCTGGGTTTACCTGCAGACTGATACACCTTGGGTTTCCTTCCCTTATATTTGTGCTAGTCACTTCCCTTCAGCCTTGGCATAGACTGCTAATGAGTAGAAATGCCTTTTGTGCCTTTTCAAAAGCTTTTATGTTTTTGTCACTCTATTGTGAGAGCTTCCTTAATTGGATCATTTTCATCAACATTCAATTAATGCTCTGCCTGTAATCACTACATACAAGAATACAAGAGTTGTTCTGTCCTGAAAGAGTGGCACAAAATTATTCACTCAGACTTCCATGATAATCTAATCATAACCTTTCCATTTCTCAGATGTCGTATCATAAGCATTATACATTAGACCTTTTACCGTAATATTGTTTTCCTTGATTCAAGTTAGTCTTCCTGTAAAGCAGAACAGCAATAAATGGTAAATAACAGAAGTCATTCACGCAGTCTCTTTAAAATTTGTCTTCCAGCATGGAGACAACGTTTAAGACCTGACCATTTTTTGATTCAATGTTTAGCTGGGATGACTTTTAACCAAACAGAACCTGAAATAACTCAAATCAGACTGATATGATATTTATTTCTGACTACCCAGGCCTTGGCAGCAGTTTCGATCTTCTGGAGCTCGTTGCTCTTGTTGTGACTTATTTAATAACAGATTTTATTTATAGAGCACTTTTCATGTAATAAAATGCCCCAGAGCCCCTTCCAGAGACATTGCAAACAAAGTAGGACAATGAGCTACTTAAGGAGCTAGGGCAGATGGCCAAAAGCTTTGTGAAAGAGGTAGATTTCTAAGAGTGTCTTAAAGACAGAAAGCAAGGTAAAGAGGCTGAGAGGTTTAAGAACTGAATTCCAGAACTTGGGGCCTAGGCAACTCATGGCATGGCCAGCAATAATGGAGCAATTGAAAGAGGGATGCTCAAATGCCAGAATTAGAGCAGTGTAGGTATCCTGGAGGATTGTGGGGCTGGAGGAGATTATAACAGAACTGGACTTGGTGTGAGTTAGAACACGGTCAGCAGAGTTTGGATGACCTCAAGTTTAAAGAGGGTTGAACATGCAAAATGGCCAGGAGTACATTGCAATTCATAACTTTAGGATAGTGAGCTACAAGCATAAATAGTTATGTGAGAATTTGATGCAGTGGCTATAATGGAAATGTGGCCTAAAAATGGTTAAGATTGCGTGCTTAACATTCAAGGATATAAAGCTAAAGGTTAAACAGTTCGGATTTTGAAAATGCAGTTGTAAGTGAATTGGGGTAGGAGTTTTTTTTTCCCCCGGGCAGATACAGAAGAAAGTAAGGATTGGTTGGGGAAGCGGAATATGGGTGAACAGAGATACAAGGAAGTGATCAGAATTGGCCTTAACTGTTTTAATTATGTGCAATTTGGATCTCACCCGGTTCCTCATTACAATTTTAAGATGCATAGATTCCAATAATTTTACAGAAAATCACCTCATCTCCCACCTCTACTATTCCCCAGGTACAGTTCTATTATTTAAGTCATGGGCCAACTAATTTGAGCATGCCTGATGGAAAACCCATCTAGTCATTCATTAGCAAATTCGGCTCAACTGTGTCAAGCATTGTCATGTATTGCTCTCCTCTGCCAAATATTCTACTACTCAGGATCCTTGTGGGGGGTGAGAACTGAACACTCCTATCCTCCTATATCCAACCAGCTCCTCAAACTCCTTTCCCCACCCACAACCCTTTCCTTACCTCCAATTGCATGTGTGAAGAGCTTGCAGATTTATTTGTATCTACATTTGAGGCCACCTGTGCAACTGCCTTTGCCACTAACCAACCACCAACACCTTTCTCTTTCTCCCTGCTCCATCACTTTGCTGTTTCCTCCTCCCTCACCCTGAATTCTTCAAGTTATTCTATTTCATAAGACCTGCATCCTTCTTCCTTGGTCCTTATCCCATTCAAATCCTAACCATACAATACCAGTCACATTGTAAAACTCCCACTGTTCAGATCTTTGCACTTCCTCCTTTAAAACCACATCAATGATCCCTCTTCAAAAAAACGAGTCTTTTTTGATATCTACACTTTATTTACTGCCCCATGTCCAGCCATTCTTTACTCTCTAGATTTCACAAAAGTGTTATGCCATCCAGCTCTGTAGTTCATTCCTGAAGCAGTCCATTTTATTTTTTGTTCTTTCACAGGATGTGGGCACTGCTGGCAAGGCCTAATGGGCTAGGGGAAGGGTGGGAAGTGGCAGAGACAGCTGGTCAGCCCATCCCTAATTGCCCTTGAGAAGGTGGTGGTGAGCCACATTCTTGAACCGCTGCAGTCCATGTGGTATAGATACATCCATGCTGCTGTTAGGGAGGGAGTTCCAGGATTTTGACTCAGCAACAGGGAAGGAACAACGATATAGTTCCATGTCAGGATGGTGTGTGGCTTGGAGGAGAACTTGCATGTGGTGGTGTTCTGATGCATCTGCTGCCCTTGTCCTTCTAGGTGATAGAGACTGCGGATTTGGAAAGCGATGTTGAAGGAACCTTGGTGAGTTGCTGCAGTGCATCTTGTAAATGGTACATAGTGCTGCCACTGTGCACCATTGGTGGAGAGAGTGAATGCTGGTGGATGGGATGCCAATCAAACAGGCTGCTTTGCCCTAGATGGTGTCAAGCTTCTTGAGTGTTGCTGGAGCTGCACTCATCCAAGTAAGTGGAGAGTATTCCATTACACTCCTGACTTGTGACAGGCTCCTCCCTAAATTTAATTGGGATCCTTCAATCCAGCCTCCGTCCTGGCCAAAGTCATGATTAATATACTTTACAACTGCATTGTCCTTCCTTTTCCTCCTTAGTGTTTGACACAGTCACACACTCCATCCATCTACATTGTTTCTCCTCCACAGTTCAGTTCTGCCATTGTCTAGTTCTAGTTCTATTTCAATGGACATAGCTAACATATCTTCAATAATGGTTTGCTTTCACTCCCTCACAAAGTAATTTCTTCCAAGGTCAATCCTGGCTCCTCTTCCTTATCTACAGGTTGTTCTTCATGTGAGATTATCCATAGGTACAGAGTCAAGTTCAAAGTGTATATAATTATGCACAATTCTAGCTGCCATCACCTTCCTCATCCCATCACTACTGCTACTCTATCAGATTGCTTGTCAGGAATCAACTCTTGGATGAATCAAAATGTCCATCAACTGAATGATTGATTTCAGCCCCTGACACTGATTCAGTCTGAATTTAGGGTTGCCAACTTTGATTAAATGTATTCCTGGAGGCTTCATCACATGAATTGCCACCACACTCTAGCCATTTGTCAACCAATACATCTATCCTTGTGATGTACTGCCTTCCCATGCCAACTGGAAAGCAAAAAGACTCATTACCCAATTGGATGATGCTTGACTGTCAGCCAAACAGCCTGGTTTTCCCCCATTTTCAATATTTATATATTTGATAAAGAGAAATGTTCAAAGAAAATGACAAAAAAATCTAAAGTTGAACTTGTAAGTTGGAAGAGAGCTCATTGCAATGGGATAAGAAGGGATCTAGGCAGGATAAAATGGAACCAAAGACTGATAGGAAAACTGTAATAGAACAATGGGTGATTTTTAAGGAGGAGGTACTTCAGGTACAGACTAAGTAAATTCCAACAAGGGTGAAAGTTAGGGTAACCATAGAGAGGGCTCAATTGGCCATTGACAGGTTGGAGGGCGCAAGGCTGATTTTGCTGCTCCCCCCGCTTACCTGAAAATTTAAATGGGGCGCGGTGACATCGGGAGTTCCGCCCGACATTACCGTGCGTCATTTTATACGTTGGCGAGCGAGTCCCCCCCCACCGCCCGCTCCCCGCTAGCCGACGGGAAAATCCTGCCCTCTACATCTTTTGTCATCCAGGGAGCTCTGGTTTTGTTTGTCTTAACTTTTTCTGTCGTGGGAATATACCTTCACTGTACCCAAAAGATCTCTTTAAAGGCAGCCCATTGTTCCATTACAGTTTTGCCTGCCAATCTTTGTTTCCAAATCGGCTGAGACAGACCTGGTCTCATTTTGCTGGAATTGCCCTCCCCCAACAGATTTTATATTCATTATCTTCAATTAAATTATATTTTCTCTGTATTGCTCCTTGTCCTTTTCCACAGCTAACCTAAATCTTATGATACTATGATCACTGTACCATAAATGTTCCCCTTCACCACTTGACTCTTCTCATTCCCCTGAGAAAAAAGATCTAGCAATGCCTCCTTCCTTATTAGGCCACAACAAAAATTCTGATCATGGAAATTCTCCTGGACAAATTCAGAAACTCTTCCCTCTTCATACTATTACTATCCCAGGCTATATTAGGATAATTAAAGTCCCCCATTATAACTGCTCTAGAGCTTTTGCACCTCCCTGTAATTGTCCCCTATATTTTTATATTGTCTTAGAATACTTGCAGTATTGCAATGATGCCTTTATTGTTTCTTAACTCTAACCAAATCAGTTCTCTTTCTCTTGTGCTGGCATCACTTTATTTTACAGGGAGGTTAACTGAAATGTTTTTACTTAACTCTTATTATCTATATATCTCAGATTATAGCCACTGAAAAATTTAGTGTTGTTATCAACTTTCATGTAATTTATACTGTATAACTCTAGACTTGATTAATTAATTGAAACTGTAATTATATGATAAATTATCAAAGTGGCATTAGCTTTATATTATTTTATCTCATCTTACATTATAGCTGATTAATCTAAATTGCATTAAAATTGAAAGTTTACCAGTATACTCACCCCATGTGATTCCTTATTCTGTTGTGCCACTTTGCACATTATTACAAACAATGGATAATCTTTAAATTGAACACATATATTATATAATTTTTGTGCAACTGGCTTCAGTTTCATTCAGGTTATTTGTGCACCTTGGTGCCTGGGAGTCCTGATAGACTCCTGACTGAAGGTCAGGTCTTTTGGGTTTTTTTTGATATTAAGTTCCCCATAACCATCACTCATGCTTACTTACCTAAGTTGTTTTGCAATGAATGCATTTAAAAATCTCATCGTTATTTTGAAAACCCCACCGTAGCTTGGCCTGACTCTATCTGTGCAACTTTCTTAATCTTATACTTTCCCCCACCCACACAGCCTTTGGGACTCTAGCTTTGACCTTCTATACCCACCATTGGTGACACAGCCTTCAGCACATTTCCATTTTCTGGAGCTCCTTTCTCCACTTCACTCTCTCCCTTTATAAAGCATCTTTTACCAAAGCTTTCAGTCACCTCTCCTAAATGTTCCTCCATGTTTCTGGGTCCATTAATTTATCTAGTTTTTATTCCACTCACCCTCCCCATAAAGTGCCTGGGAATTTGCATGCTAAAGACATGAGAAAAACCTGATAGAGGCTCAGATGTATATAAAGATGTTATAATTGTGTTGCAGTATATCTTTATCGTAGTTTTGCTAAATGATGTTTTGACTTCTCCAGATCTCATCGCACTTCTCGGAGACACTGCTAGCTTTTGAAGCTGGACAACCTCTTAGGGTCTACTTCAGTTATCAGTGCACTGCCTAAGTACATGAATGTATCTTACTCTTCATGCAGTGATTCATGTGGCGGCTCTTGATTCCAATGCTGAAGTTGGGAGCCGCTGCCAACCCACACCAAGTTTTAATGAATGCTCCCATTATCTGGAAAGATAGCAGTATCACAGTGCAACTGAAACATCAAGCACTTAACACATTGGCATGCTCTGCTCTACTCTGTGGAAGTGAATCTCAGAAGCTGAAAACAGCAACAAAGATGGGCTAATGGCATTTGAGCTTGAACATTACAGGCTATCCGAAGAGTATGCTGGTGTGATAGAATTCCAGTTCCCACTGAAGAAGGTGCAGAAATGTTCCCAGTGCCAGCAAGACTGAGTAAGTGGAAGAAGCTGAGGCTGTTTTAGCACATTGTAAGAATGAAAAGTGAATGACTCTCCATAGCTGACGTTGGAATAAAGAACTTAAGCACATAGTGCCTTGAAATCAGGTAATTCTGACTAAGCCCAGTGGCTAGAAATGGGAGCTGGCAAGGCAGCAGCCTGTTTTTCATCTCTCAAGACTGAAGTCAACAGAAATAAAAATTGGAAGAGATGTAAAATGGGCGGTCGATGTGCAATTATGTCAAATGGGTGATAGCAAAATGTCAAAATGATCCCCAGTGAATATCTGTGCATGGTTAACTCATCATATGAATTTATTTTGCTTGCCAAATTAACACAGGTGATGACCTGAACCATTTTATTAGATAGTATATGCCTCTTATTCACTGAGCAATGTGACTGTAAGGGGGGCATTTGCTTTTAAGTTTGGGTATTTACAACATGGATAAGTATTTGGAAAACAATTGCTATGCAGCAATTCTGTTCTCTTTTTCCTATATATGTGCATGAGACTGTGCAGAGGCACTTGTCGTACAGGCCTAAGTGGTGGCTCTCACAGTGGAAGATAGAAAGCAATCACTTGAAGAAAATAAAAAATACCTCTTTTGCCAAAACTTTTTTACTTAGTTCTGCAATATGCAAGGCTATAAACTAAGAGTGCTTGCAAAAGTCCTTTCATGTTATAACCCCACATCTCCTCCACAATAAGACTTTTGAGACCTCCTCCAATAACTCTTGAACAATGGAGGCTGCAGCTTAACAGCCTATCCAGTTCATATAGATAGAAAGGCATATAAAGGACTATAATATCTGCCCTATGAGAAAGGGCAGATGGGACAGGGATGTAGCAGAGAATCTCCCTGGGCATATTTGCCTGTCTTCCCCAGATCCTCCATAAAGCTGGAGGGATATGCTAGAAATCCCAGGTTAATGTCTTTTTATATAAATCTTGGAATGCAATTTGCTATATTTACAGCTTTTTCTACTTGCACTCTTACCTTTAAAAGCTATAGCCTTAAGTTCAACATGCTTCAGACCCTGATGTCAGGATGAAAAATTAGTCCTGAGCCTGCCCTTGCTGGCAGTGGACCAGGTTGGCCATTTTACCACAGGTGGCCTCCACATTGGCTGCCATTTTTTTATTCTTTCATGGGATGTGGGCGTTGCTGGCTAGGGCAGCATTTATTGCCCATCCCTAATTGTGCTTAAGCAGGTGATGTTGAGCTGTCTTCTTGAACCACTACAGTTCATGTAGTGTAGGTACAGCCTTAGTGCTTTTAGGAAGAGAGTTCCAGGATGTTGACCCAGTGACAGTGAAGGAACAGTGATATAGTTCCAAGTCAGGATGGTGTGTGGCTTGGAGGGGGACTTGCAGGTGTTGGTGTTTCCTGTTTAATCGGTGGATATCCATTTACCAAATCGGGCAGCAGAAGGCATTCTGTGAATCACAAATGTTTTATTGTTAAACCATAGTTTAGTACAAATATTAGTTTCTACTCTTCCCTTCTGGACCCTAGCCCTGTCCAGAAGCAACCCCACCACCCCCCCCTCCCACAACTGGGAAAAAACACAGCTCTTCAATAAGCATCACCTGCTCTCAGTTCACTCTGAAGCTTGTCCTGGTTTACTCTTAAAAGGACCTGCATTTCTAACATTGTCATTCCCATGCATCTGCCGCCCTTCTCTTTCTAGGTGGTAAAAGTCACAGGTTTGGCAGCTGTTGTCGAAGAAGTGAGTAGCTACAGTGCATCTTGTAGATGATAACCATTGCTGCCACTATGCGTGGGTGGTGAAGGGAGTGGTTGTTGAAGCTGGTGGGTGAGGTGCCAATCAAGTGGGGTGCTATGCCTGGATGGTGCCAAGCTTCTTTAGTGTTGTGGCAGCTGCACTCATCCAGGCAAGCGTAGAGTATTCCATCACACTCCTGACTTGTGCCTTGTAAATGGTGGACAGGCTTTGGGGAGTTGGAAGTGAGTTACTCACCACAGAATTCCCAGCTTCTGACCTGCTTTTGTAGCCACAGTATTTATATGTCTGGTCCAGTTCAAATTCCGGACAATGGCAATTGCCAGAATGTTGATAGTAGAGAATTCAGTGATGGTAATGCCATTGAATGTCAAAGGCAGATGGTTAGATTCTCTCTTGTTGGAAATGGTCATTGCCTGGGACTTGTGTGGCACAATATAAATTTCCACTTATCAGCCCAATGTTGTCCAGGTCTTGCTGCATATGGACAAGGATTGCTTCGATATCTGAGGAGTCACAAATGGTGCTGAACATTGTGCAATCATCCGCAAACATCCCTTTCTGACCTTATTTTGGAGGAAAGGTTATCGATGAAGCAGCTGAAGATGGTTGAGCCTATGACACTACCCTGAAGAACACCTGCAGTGATGTCCTGGTACTGAGATGGTTGACCTCGAGCAACCATAACCATCTTCCTTTGTCCTAGATATGACTCCAACAAGTGCTGAATTTTCCCCCGATTTCCATTTATTGCAGTTTTGCTAGGGCTCTTTGATGCCACACTCGGTCAAATGTTGCCTTGATGTCAAGGGCAGTCACTCTCACCTCACCTGCAAGCCCAGCTGCCCAATTAAGGACAGGGAGCAGGCTTCTGACCCTGCCAGTCCCATTGGAGACGCAGAAACTCTGAAGCCTCAGCAGTGCCATTGGGAGAGGCGTTCAAGAGAGCTCGAGCCTTTGACAGATAAGTAAAAAAATAATGAAAATTTCACAGTGCTAAGGGTCAGAGGGGAAACCCCACTGGTGAGACTGTTGGGGCTACAGGGATTGCCTTCCCTGCCCATGGCCTACTTTTTGGGTCATGGAGCCTATAGTGTTGTGTTGCTGCAGGGAAACTGCACCCATTAAGCTGGCAGCCACCTCACGTGATGGGGGGGAGGGTCTCGCCACTATGAGAAAATTGCCAGCGGAGCTTCCAGTCGTGAGTGCCCGTATCTGTTACTGATATGTGCCAGGAAGGGATTCAAGTGTCTTCAGAATTTCCTCAAACTGTCCTCAAAAAGTGTCTTAACAATTAAACGTATCTTCTGAAGAAAAGCCTTTCGATAGCAGCTCTTGAACACAGGCACAGGCCCAATGAAGTGGCCTAGATGACAGCGTGAGTTCTGCGCTTGGCCATTTACAAATTGTGTCAAGAGCATCTCCTCAAGGAATAAAGAAATTCTTTCTGGCACCAAAGAAGGGATATCAGGGGTCATCACTGCTCGAAAAGGAAAACAGACACTCAGGAAGAACCATGATCTGCAGCTTCTGACTGTCACCAAGGGAAAAACATAGAAAAGCTCTGGCAAATCCCTGCCAAATTGAAGTAAGCAATGAGTCCTAGTAAGGATAATAAGAGAACATGAGGAGAATAAGAGGATATGAGGATAATAAGAGGCTCTGAGTCGATAACCTCTAGGCACCTATAGGTTATTTGTAAATAGATACTCCCACACAGAAGAAGTTTTAAAAATTACATCCATCCATTAAGGGATCCATTCTGTAGCTCTATCACAAAGAAAACTATGGCCAGAATTTCCGGCCTGGCGAGTGGGGGCGGGGCCTGCTCGCCGACACGTAAAATGACGGGCAGTGACGTCAGGCAGGTGTGTCGACATCACCATGCGTCTTTTAGATTTTCAGCGTCCGCTGAACTGTCAAAAGCCTATTAAGGCCACTTAAATATCAATTAAACTAATAAACTGAGCTGCCCATCCAACCTTAAGGTTGGCGGGGGGGGGGGGGGGGGGGGGGGGGGGGGCCGCAGGCGAAGAGCCCAGGATGAGGTTTCATGAAGTGTTTATAAATTGAATAAAATTTTTTATAAAAATTCATTGACATCTCCCAGCTCATGTGACGCTGTCACGTGAGGGGACATGTCTTAAAATTTTTTCTTTCCTATATTTAAATTTTTAAAACTTAAACTAATCTCCTGAGGCGCCTCTGTGCCTCAGGGAGATTTCTGTGCTCTTTTGCGGGCCTGACTCAGGGAAACCTCCCCCCACTGGCCTGCACAGGGAGCGCTCTGCACTTCCAGGAGTGCGTGTCACACTGGGTGAGCCTTAACTGGCCCGCCCATGTAAAATGGAGGCGCGGATCCAATCAGGGACGCTGATCGGGTGCACGCCCACCCCCACACCAACTCCCGATGGGGGAAAATTCTCCCCTATGTGATGAATCTTTCAGGAGAGAAAAGAGTGCTGCTCTTCAGAAGCAGCAAGAATTATGTTTGGTCCGATACAAAGTGAAGAAGTAAAATTTATTTTGAACACTGGCAGGTTTCCCTCTGAAGCCACATCCTCCTAAAAGTTGCTGCAGCTTTCGGTGTCTGGTCTCCTACTTCCGATTCTTTGGTGTCTTCACACAGTCAGTCCTCTCACCGATGAATCAGAAGGTGGTAGGCTCAAGGCTCACTCGAGGGATTGAGCACATTATCTAGGCTGGCATGTACTGTTCTGTTGGTTAAATCAAGGCTTTCTTGATATCGTGGTCAACATTTCTTCCCCGCCAAAGGGGATTAATTGGTCACTTGGCTCATCTGCCGTTTGTTGTGGGAAAAATGATCTCCATGTTTGTCTCCATAATTACAGTGACCATGGCCATTTTCTGCTCCTGTTGGTGACAGGCGGTGGGGTGGGGTGGGGTGGGGTGTGCTGGGGGTGGATTCGGTGGGAGGGGAAGAAATCAATTTCAGGCCGGTATGAAATCACAGTGGGATCATCCGATGGTTGTCTGATATGGTGGATGGTAAATCCCGCTGGAGACCGGCATGAACCCAATTTTCATCCGGCTAATGGGATGGAAAGCAAGGCCTGACCAGAACTGCTCCCCCTTCCAGGTTTTCCGTTATGCCCGCGGGAAAACACACCAGCCCAAAACACACCTGGATAAGTGTGACGTGGAGCGGACGGGACTTACCTTTCGGGCCTCGCTCAGATCATGAACACCTGAGGAGAAGAAGGTGCTGGAGCCCAGCAGCTACCGGACTCTGGAGGAACATGGGCATTACATGCTGGGTGGATCTTCATGCACATGGGCTGCGTCGTGAAGCAGCTCCTGGAAGGTGGGAGGTCTCCATGCAGCAGCTTTAACTTCACTGAGGCTTTGGAACGTCAGGAGGGTGTACGGGCGAGGATGGGGAATGGCGGCTGGGGGTGGGGGGTGGGGGGATGGTGGCTGGTAGTGGGGAGGGGGGGAGTTGTGGGTGGAGGGGGAGTGGTTGACGAAGGTCTCAGGGTGGGTGAGATTGGGAGGTGTCGGGCAAAGGTGTTGGAGGGGTGAGCCTGAGAAAGGGGATGGGTGATATTAGGAGAGGGAGGAGGGAATATGGAGCAGGAGGGTGTAACTGGGGAGAAGGATGCAAGTGGGGAGGTAGGTATAAGGGTGGAGGGAGGTGTAAGGGAGGTAGTTTGGAGGGGAGAAACTGTCCAAAGGGAGGAGGAAGTTCAGAGGGGGGGGAGTTGTTCCAGGGGGAGGAGGGACTAGTCACAAAAACACTGTGGCTACAAGAGCAGGTCAGAGGCTAGGAATAGTGTGACGAGTAACTCACCTCCTGACTCCCCAAAGCCTGTCCACCATCTACAAGGCACAAGTCAGGACTGTGATGGAATACTCTCCACTTACCTGGATGAGTGCAGCTCCCACAACGCTCAAGAAGCTTGATACCATCTAGGACAAAGCAGCCTGCTTGATTGGCACCACATCCACAAACATTCAGAAACTCCACCACCGACGCACAGTGGCAGCAGCGTGTGCTAGCTACAAGATGCACTGCAGGAACTCACCGAGGCTCCTTCGACAGCACCTTCCAAACCCAATACCACTACCATCTAGAAGGACAAGGGCAGCAGATAGATGGGAACACCACCACCTAGAAGTTCCCCTCCAAGTCACTCACCATTCTGCCTTAGAAATATATCGCTGTTCCTTCACTGTCACTGGGTAAAATTCCTGGAACTCCCTTCCTAACAGCACTGTGGGTGTACCTACACCACAGGGACTCCAGCGGTTCAAGAAGGCAGCTCACCATCACCTTCTCAAGGGCAATTAGGGATGGGCAATAAATTCTGGCCTAGCCAGCGATGCCCACATCCTGTAAATGAATTTTAAAAAGGCTCCAAAAGACCCTGCAACACACACACTTCTCCCTCCAGAATCACTCACGTTCCAGATGCGTGCAGTAGTGGGGGCAGATGCAGGGGGAGGACCCGCGTAGCTTGTAAATGAAGCTGAAACTCAACATTACACATTATTCAGTGAAAGTGAATATATTTTCAGATTATAAAGTGACAAAGTGTGTTCACTCATGCAACCACTTGTGATCAGAATTTCTTAACTTTTCTAGGCCTACCACTTCTTCCAGGTGCTGCCCAGACATCCGCAGCAAGGGTGGAGACAGCCTGTGCAATGGTTGTCCCTGTTGCCCTCATGACTTTGGCATGCATCCTCCAGAGAGCCAAGGCCTCGAGGGCTCCAGTTGCTTTGGTTGTCTTCCTGTGGGCCAGCTGCTCCCTCTGCGGTGACAGAGGATGGGTTCGTGGGGGGTCACAGGCAAAGGGAGCTCGGAGGGAGAGGACAGCCTCTAAGGTTCCTGAGTGGATGACCCAGGGGTGCTCAGCTGCTGCTCTTCCTCCCTTCAGGTGCCCGGAGGCCTCAGTCTGACTCCCTGAGGGGAAGGAGCATCTGGAGGACGTTGTGGTGTCCCATTTCCCTCTCTCGACGCCACTACCAGAACTCACCCATGGCTACCACGGTAGAGTGCAAGTCTGCGCGCATCTCTGCAGTCTGCTGGACCAGGGTATCCATGACATCCACCATCCTCCCCATGGAGACCTCCATACACGCACTTGTGGGCACCACTTCATTAGCGAGCAGACAGACGCACTCCTCTAACTCGTGTACCACTCTGTTGAGAGCTTTCAACAGCTCTGCCTGATGTTCCCCTGCCTTCTGCTGACTCTCCATGATGAGCTGCAAGGCCGAATCAAGAGACTCATCATCTGACTCGAACCTCACAGATACCTATTCCCCACAGTCCTCCAAGTGTTGGGGAGTTTGGCTGAAGCTGCCTCCTCCTACTGCAGACACTCATCCTTGCGGTAACCACCAGATTGTCTGTTCTAGATCTAGGTCCCACCAAGGTGGTGTCTCTGTGCTGGTGGAAGGTGTGGGTAAGTGCTGTGATGGGTTTTCCAGGCTGCTTATTTCCAGCTCTTCAATGGAGGAGATGTCCTCTTCAGTGAAGTAAGGACATGGATGGACCTGAGGGAATGGCTGGCTGAGGGTGTTGGTTGCTTGGCAGAGCTCCCTGTGAACCAAAGTAGAGATAATTAGTGGATGGCAGCAAAATCAAAAACAGGAGAGAAAGCACTCACATTTGTGTTGAGAGAAGGATGATCTGATGCAGATACCTCATGTGGGTATTCGCCGCCAACCTCACCATAGCTGCAGGCATGATCCACATCCTCACTAGTCAGCGCGATGGCACACTCCTCAAAGTGAGTGAGTGGCCTAATGTGGGCCACTCCACCCCAGGTCTGGGACATCTCCCTCCAGTTGTGAGCCAGCTTCTCCTGCATGAAAACAGGAGAGAGTGTGAGCAGGACACATGTGTGGGATGTTTGTGTGGTGAGTGGAGCCATGGACAGGATGAGGACGCGAGCTCCAGAGGATATGAGCCTGATGGCGATGTGAGGGCGTGTGAGAACGAGTGGTGTTGTCCTTTGAGGTGTGAGATCCCTCTGGATGTGGGATGGGTTTGTGAGTGCGTGAGTTGAGAGTGAAGAGGTGGTTGACTTACCCTGGAGGACCAGATGAGAGCATTCAGCCTCTTCCTGCACTAGATGGCTGCCCTCCTCTGTGCTCTGTTGGTGCTGACTGTCGCTGCCACCACCTTGCAGGCCGGATTGGTGACTCTGGTGGACGACTTGCAGCCAGGGTGGGGATTGAGGAGTTCATGGTGCCCTTCCACTGCATCCAGCATCCAGCAAGCAGCCCAGAGAGACATCACTAAATTTGGGGGCTGCCGTCTTTGCTTTTGGGGCCATCAGTCACCTGGAGCAGTCCTGGTCTGAAGACATGAAGTAGGCTGTGCTTTAAATGTGGCGCTCGGAGCGAGGAAGTGCTGAGGTCTTGGCGAGCTAATTCGAGCCTGTCCACCAGTAATCTGGTGTGTTTCCCATGAATGCATTATTGCTGAGACGGGGCACACCGGGTTGGTGATGATATGGCGCAAAATTCCATCATTGCAGCCGGTGGGTAGAATGTCATTGTTCACACCCACTGCCACACTTAGTGAAAATCTGGGACAATTCCGCCCGATATCTTAAAAACAACCCTTTGGGTGTGACAAGCTTTGGGATATTCTGAGCATTTGACAAGGTGCTACTTCAATGCAAATTATTTCTTGAGCTGCTTCCACATTTCTTTCTGCACCTAATTCATTCCCAGCAAAGCTTATGTTGTTGGCATATTGGTGCGACAGACAGCACACAGCAACAACCTTTCCAACCTGTCAAAACCCTGGAACTCCCTCCCTAACAGGACTGTGGGTGTACCTACACCTCATGGGCTGCAGCAGTTCAAGAAGGCAGCTCACCACCGTCTTCTCAAGGACAGTTAGGGATAGGCAATAAATGCTGGCCCAGCCAGCGAAGCCCACATCTAGTGAAAGAATAAAATAAAACTTTCGCTGCATTGTAGGCATTGCTTGAATGATCTGAATTGAACACTGTGATAATTTTTTGACCACTGAATCTTACACAGAAAAGAAATTGGAAAATATTACTTTTACAATGTGAATGCTTGTAAGTTTATTTCAGAAAGGTGCCCAGATAAATGGTGAATAGTATGCTAAATAAAAGGTTGTTTTTTTTTCCTATAGACTGAACAATAAATGATTTGTTAGCTTGTTTGTGTAATTTGGAAAGTACCTCTCACCCACTGTATTGGAAAACATTGTGATCACTGACTGTGTGTGAAGTGGAGTCTAATAAGAGAGACACATTAAAAAAGGCAGTCTGGTGATTGGGAACAGAGTGCTGTGAGAGGCAGTCAAGCGGCAACAGCCTGTAAATCACAAGAGGCTGCAGGGAGGAGATGATCCACCCTGGGGAATTGGACAAGGTGTGGAGAAGTTATTGTTAATTAAGTTAAATCCTTGAAGTGAGGTAGCATCACAAATTCATTGTTTTAATATCACTGTGGAAAATAACTTTTACTGATTAAGCTAAATGAATCTGATCATAGCTGTTACACATCTAGCTGCAGAATAAAGAAGCTTCGAGTTTAATACAAGCCCTCATTTTATCTATAGTGTTAACGCTATCTGCACCTGGAGACATTGAAGAAAAACATATGAATGATGAAGAGATTTACTCCAGATCATGTGGTTAAGGAGGGGGGGAGGGAGGTGGCGTGGAGGGAGGTCATTGTCAGACCCTTGGATACTCTCTCATACAAGTATATAGGGCAGTATGAGTCTACTTCCACAAAGATAAGCTGCTCATACTGCTTGTGGGAGCATCTGACAGCACTGAACCAGAGATGGTATCGACAGTCAGCCTGAATTAGAAGCAGGAGTTCTTCTCATGACAAGAATATTGTTATAGGTTACTGGACTGGTAATCCAGAAACCTGGGCTAATGATCCACAGATATGAATTTAAATCCCAACACAGGAACTGGGGAATTTAAATTCGGTTCATTAAAAATTAACGTGGCAAAAGAAGTTAGTATCAGTAATAATGACCAGGGAATGACATATTGTAAAAACCCAACTGGATTACTTAAGGCCAGAATCTTCGGGTTGGCGTGCGGGGGTGGGGTTGGGGGGGGGTTCCTGCTCACCAGAGCCTAAAATGATGTTGGTGATGTCAGGTGTGCTTCCTGACGTCACCGTGCATCATTCAGGTCTTCAGTTTGGCAGGCGCACAGCCGACTCCCGCTGTGCGCCCGCCGACCTGTCAAAGGCCTATTAAGGCCATTTAAAAACTAATTAAAGTCATCAACTGATCTGCCCGTCCAACCTTAAGGTTGTCAGGGGGGCAGGCGAAGAGCCCAGGCGGCCTTCGCATTTATCATGAAACCTCATCCACGGGCAGGATGAGGTTTCATGAAGGATCTATAATTCAAATAGTTTTTAAATTAAAGTTCATTGACATGTCCCATTGACACTGTCACATGAGGGGACGTCTTAAAGATTTTTTTTCTTCTTTACTAAAACTTTTGATAAACAAACTAGTTTCCCTGAGGCAGCTCTGTGCCCCAGGGAGTTTTCTGCGCTCTTTCATGTGCATGCACGCAAAAGAGCACAGGCCCTGACTCAGCCTACTTCCCCAGCCCGCACAGGGAGTGCTGAGTGCTTCTGGGTGTGCATTATGCTGGGCGGGCCTTAATTGGCCTGCCCATGTAAAATGGCCCCGCAATCGGCTGCGCCCATGCCCGCTCCCGTTCAGTCCCCTCCAATGGGGAGAAAATTAGGGAAGGAAATCTGCTGTCCATGCCTGGTCTGGTTTACACGTAACTCCAGACTTGCAGCAATGCAGTTGACTCTTAACAGCCCCCTGAAATGATGTAGCAAGCCATTTAGTTGTATCTAAGCATAATGAAAAAGTCTAATAAGTATAAAACCGGAAGGACTACCTGGCATTAATCTAGACAACAAAGGCACACCCAAGCCCAACTGACCCTTCAAAGACTTTCTCATGAGCACCTAGGGACTTATGCCAAAGCTTGGAGAGCTGTTCCACAAATGAACCAAGTAAGAGCCTGATATATACTTACACAATCATATCTTCCAACTAACATCCCAGACTCCTCCATCACCGTTCTGGGATATGTCCTTTCCAACCATCAGGACAGACTGACTAGAGGGGGACAGCAGTGTTTTACTGGCAGGAAGGAGTGGACCTGGAAGTCCTCAATATTGACTCCCGACCTCATGAAGTCTCATCAAGTCAAACATGGACAAGGAAGCTGATTAAAACCTGCAGCCCACCCTCAACTGATGAATCTGTACTCCTCCATGCTGAACACCACTTGGAAAAAGCTCCAAGGGAATTAATATTTTTGGGTTTTAGTCTGTATATTTTTGTAAGTTAGCACCTGTGGGGGTTGTCATTGGTTGACTGGAGATTGGAACATTTAAAATACAGAACGTACCAAGATTGATACATTAGACCCTGCCCCGGAGCAGAGGCAGAGCCGTGTTGCAAGAATATTACAGGTCACACAGCAGTTCGGGCAGAGTGAACAGCAGCACAGGGCAGGCAGTGGTTGCTCAGATTAGTCCAGAGCAGGGGAGGCAGCAGAAGTCTGCTTGCTCTATACAGCTGAGGTGCTGCCATTAGCCCTGAGAAGCTGGTACTCAAAGAAGCCTGAGCGTGGTGGGGGTTGGGAGATGGGGCCAGTTATAGCTCCATGAATCTGGCAATTGGGGTGAAGAAAAGCCCATGTGCAGCGGCATTCTGCTCAGAGTAGCTAGAGAGCTAGAATCATGCTTGTAACTAGATGCTGGGGTGCAGCCTTATGAATCCAGTGGGATGCACTCTTAGGAGAAGAGATTGAACAACTGGGAGGTAAGCAGTCATTAGGGCAGACTGAGTTGGAGTGGCCTTTGAGGGAAATCAGAGAGTGGATCTTTGAAAGAGAGGAACTGAACTCCCTCAGCAGCAAGACAGAGTTTTAAAGGATGTAATGACTCACTGTGATCGTTGATGTCCAGATGCATTGCTAGGAAGTTCTGGGGACCTGTCTTGGTTGTGCCTGCCATTTAATGTGCAATTTGTAGTGCGTACAATCACAGTTTACCTGTTAATTCATTTTACCTCATGTTAATTTGGATGTTAGGGTATAAGATAGTGTTGACTGTTTGCTTTGCTGACTTTCGTATGGTAAAAGTTCTTATGTTTGTTTAAAACTGCAGAACCTTGTGGCTTTATTCTCTTAGTGGGTGTAGTGATGGGTCTTCGAGGGTGCTGTCCTCAGAGTCCACACCTGAGGTGCTGTTGGCACTGGAGTTGGGGCCAAGGTTACCTGAGGGTGACGTGGCAGATGTGTCCTTGAGTGAAAGTAGAGATTATTAGTGCATGGCTGCTGCGGCACACAGAACAGTGGACAGTTTAGTTGCCGGAGGGATGATCTGGTGCATGATCCTCACTTGGATACTTGGCGCCGACCCTGCTGTCACCACAGGAACAGCCCGTGTCTTCTCTGGCCAGCTCTAACACATGGTCTTCGAAGGGAGTGAGGACAATGATGCCCGGCACTCCACCCCTGGTGTGGGACCTCTCCCTTTTATTGTGCGTGACCTTGTCCTGCATAAAGACAGACGGAGTGTGAGCAAGGCGCATGCACGGTCAAGTGAGAAGGGTGCCAGGTGTGCGTGTGTGTGTGCTGAGTGGAGCCATGGATGGGATGAGGAGGCGAGCTCCAGAGGAGGTGAGGCCAGATAGAGATGTGAGTGTGTGTGTGAGCGTTGGTGGTGATGTCCCTGGAGCTGGAAGATGAGATGCCAGTGAATGCATGATGGGCTTGTGAGTGTGTAAGTTTAGAGTGATGAGATGGTTGACTTACTCTGGTGGCACGGATAAGATTGTTCATCCTCTTTCTGCACTGGATGGCCGACCTCTTGTGGGTAATGGTGGCACTGACCACCGCTGCCAACTCCTCCCAAGCTGGATTGGTGATGCTGCTGCCCATCCTGCGGCCAGAGCGGGGGTAGAAGACACTGTGGCAGGCCTCCAGGGGCATTAAAAGACATCCCAGGGATGTGTTACTGAATCGGGAGGCTGCAGTCTTTTTGCTTTTAGGGGCCATGTTTTCTGTTCAACAGTCCTGAGCTGGAAGCACTGAGAGGTGTGTGCATGGCTGCAGTTTAAATATGGCACCCAGCGGGAGGAAGCAGCGAGGTGACGGCATGGCAGGTGAATCAGAGGCTGCCCGCCAGTGAAACGCTGTGCTCCCCATGACTGAATAATTAATGAGGTGGGAAGGGGAAGATATTGCGGCCATCAGGTAGATCGACTTTTTTCCCACACGCTACTTTGTGCAAATCTGCCCTTAGTCTACACCTACCAATACTGTCACGGACAGATGCATCATTGTTAGGTAGATTGGTGAGGATAAGATGAAATGTATTTTTTCCTCACATTGGTCTGAATTGATTAAATCAGTTCTCCTCTATGTTGAAAAAACCACTTGAAAAAGCTCAAAGGATAATGTAAGGGAGCCTATATTTTTGGATTTTTGTCTGTATGTCCATCACTTACATGACTACTGACCATGCTGGCCTTATCCTGAAGGGCATAGCTGCCAAACTGACGTGTGGCAGGCAGTAAAAGAATCAACTGTCTGGATTTTAGGACCCTCGCCAAGTGGGTTTTGGCAGGGAGGCACGTAAAATACGAGACAGGGCAAGTCTACCACCTTCCCACCCAACTCCGAGCTGTCCCCCATAATACGGTGGCACCAAAATCAGCAGCCCACCCGTATTTTTAAATAAATAATTAATGGTCAATTGAACTTGTTACCAAGCCAATTGACCCAAATAATATGCTGTCCATGCCATAATATGTTTGATGTGGGCAGGGAGCAGGAGTGGCTCTTTTCAAGCAAACTGCTTAAAAGGCAGGATGGAAGGGGTCACATCTTTGGGGAGGTGCCCTTTGTGCATGGGAGGGGCACCTTTCTCCCAAGGTGTTACCCCCCACTTTGTCACTTCCTGTCTGGCCACCAAAGTACGTCCCCCCACCACCCCCCAACATCCGCCCCCCCCACCCCGCCCCATTCAACCACCTCCCTTGACTCCTTAATCCTTCCCCATCCAATACCCCACAATTTACCTCTCTCTGGGATCCAGGTTGTCTTCTTCCCGGAGCCTGCTTGCAATCCCAGCAACAACCACTACTGAGTTCTAGCGCTGTTGGCTCGAGCTGCCGGCTAATCAGATTGGCCAGCAGCTCTCAAGGGTGGGACTTTGCCTGCTAGGTGGAAGTCACCCTTTCTCCTCATTCATGCCACCCATGGTGTGTTATTGCTGTTTAATGTGGGTCAGCTGGCATCCAACATTTCTCCCAAAATTCAGTCCAATATCTATCAGCTGATGACAAGCAGAGGAATATGGAAAGAAATGCAACATTTTGCATTGAGGAAGCTGAAGGCTCAAGAATTAAAGCTCTTCAGCTCCATAAATTCTCCCAGAATAGAAATTGTAAGTATAATTAATAAACTCTCAAAAATAAAATATTACAATGTTTGCTGCAAAAGGTTGCGCAATATTAAAAGGTCCAACAAGAATATAATTATTTCTAATAAATTTTTAAGGGGCAGTCAACTTATCATTGCATTCATTCGCCAAGCTACATTTTGCACATTTTTACATTATTCTTTTGAGAACTTATTCAAGTCAAAACGTTATCAGGACAAATAAAACTCTGTGAACCAATAATTATTTATTGTTCTGATGTGTGATGCTTACTATTTAATTTTAATCTAACTAACACATGCTTCAGTTGAAAATGTTGAAGTGGAAGAAGTTTTGTTTATTATTACCCTGAGAGAGACCCCAGGATATAAAAACTGAAAAGTGACCCGGTGGAGATACAGACAGGAATCACACATCCACATACAGTTGAAGATGGGGAAATTTGGAGTTTAGTAACTTGAGATTTGGTTCCTCGGGCAAGGATTTTATGCCGGCGGTATTTTACAGCCCCGCTGAAGTCAAAGGACTTGCGAAGGGTTCATCGCATTCTATGGCCCCTGCCCTGCCACAACGGGACCATAAAATTCTGCCCCTTGTGTTTGTAACCAGCTCTTCCTATTACGAATAGGAAGCAGTGGTAGGTGAGGCCAGGGAGAATGAACAAGAACATTTGGAAAGAGGCTGAATCTGGACGAGTGCCCAGAGTGAATATGGATCAAGAAAATTTCAATCAGGGCTTTAAGCCCTGTCCTTTGACAAATCAAGTAAATTTTGTTCTATTATGAAAATTATCACACCTATTTAATCTCCTGATCAATAGTTCTGTATAAAGATCCCGATCCAAAGATAATCAAGCAAAACTCCAGAATACTCATCCTTCTGTTATTCAACCTGACACGCTGCCTTACGCAGTAACAACAAATTGCATTTATATAGCAGCTTTTTGGTAGTGAAGCGTCCCAAGGCACTTTGTAGAAATGCAATCAAATACAAGTTGGCACCAAACCAAAGAAGAAGTTAGGATAGATGACCAAAGATGCTTGGCCAAAGAGGTTGGTTTTAGGGAGTGTCTTTAAAAAGGAGAGCGGGATGGTGAGGCAGAGAGGTTCAGGAAGGGAATTCCAGAGCTTAAGGTCTTGATAGCTGAAGGCATGCTGCCAATGGAGTGAAAGAAGTTGGGATGAACAGGAGGCCAGGATTGGAGGAATGCTGAGCTCCTGGAGGAGATTCCAGAAATAGGGAAGGGGAGAGGGGGAGAGATTTTAGTAAGAATTTAAAAATTGGTGCATTGGGTTAAAATGTAGGTCAATGAGCACATGGTGAAAGGTGAATGGGCTTGGTGCAAGTTGGATATGGGCACAGAATTTTGGATAGGCTCAGATTTATGGATGGTGGGAGATGGGAGGCTCGTGAGAAAAACATTGGAGGAGTTGGTTCTGGAGGTAACATAAGCATGGATGAGTGATTTGGCAGAAATTAAGACTGCACTCTTCACTGGCCTCAGCTATAAAGGACCATTGTGTCCCATTCAGAACACAGTCAAATATTTAACCACTAAGATAAAAGCAAAAAATTGCGGATGCTGGAAATCCAAAACAAAAATAAAAATACCTGGAAAAACTCAGCAAGTCTGGCAGCATCTGCAGAGAGGAACACAGTTATATTTCGAGTCCGTATGACTCTTCAACAGAACTAAGTAAAAATAAAAAAGCGGTGAAATATAAGCTGGTTTAAGGGGGGTGGGGGTGGGACAGGTAGAGCTGGATAGAGGGCCAGTGATAGGTGGAGATAGCCAAAAGATGTCATAGACAAAAGGACAAAGAGGTGTTGAAGGTGGTGATATTATCTAAGGAATGTGCTAATTAAGTGTAGAAAGCAGGACAAGCAAGGTGCAGATAGCCCTAGTAGGGGTGGGGTGAAGGGAAGGGATTGAAATAGGCTAAAAGGTAGAGATAAAACAATGGATGGAAATACATTTAAAAATAATGGAAATAGGTGGGAAAAGAAAAATCTATATAAATTATTGGGGAAAAAAAGGTATCGGAAAGGAGGTGGGAATGGAGGAGAGAGCTCATGATCTAAAATTGTTGAACTCAATATTCAGTCCGGAAGGCTGTAAAGTGCCTAGACGGAAGATGAGGTGCCGTTCCTCCAGCTTGCATTGAGTTTCACTGGAACAATGCAGCAGGCCAAGGACGGACATGTGGGCATGAGAGCAGGGTGGAGTGTTGAAATGGCAAGTGACAGGGAGGTCTGGGTCATGCTTGTGGACAGACCGAAGGTGTTCTGCAAAGCGGTCACCCAGTCTGCGTTTGGTCTCTCCAATGTAGAGGAAACCGCATTGGAGAGATATTTAACCAATTTGTCTTTGAGGCAGCTAGTTGACACTGCCTCTACTGTTTATTTCCTGGAACCTTGTTCCACATTTCGCCACTTTGTAAGAAAGAAAAAGGCTTTCATTTAAAGAGCATCTTAGGATGTCTCAAATTACTTCAAAGCTGAATAATTACTTTTGAGGTGTAGTCACTGCTGCTGCTATTGATAACTTGGCAAATGCAACGGCCATCTGCACACAGCAAGACCCCATAAGCAGGGAGCCAGATGAATGTCCAGATGAATAATTGGCTTGTTTGATGGTGCTGGTTGAGGAACAAATGTTTGACAGGACACAAGGAGATCTCCTTTCTCTTCTCATCTTTGAATAGAGGGACAAGATATTTTACAGGCACCAGCAAAGACAGGCAGGACCCTGGCTTAATGTCTCATCTACAAGGCAGCACCACTAACAATGCAGCATTCTCTCAGCACTGCAACTAAGCTTTGGAATTTTTGAATGGAATTTTCCGCTCCCACTAGCAGCGGGAATCTTGGAGGGTGGGAGCCAAAAATCAGTTCCTCATGTCGGGAAATTAGTTTGGAATCTTGTTCTCCCAATGTTCATGGAGGCTTAAAGGCAGGTCGAGTGTCCCATGGAGCTATGTCGGGAACCCCATATGCATCTCACGAATGCTCATTAAAAGCCTAATGCCCAATGGAGTCTTTTCCCCCTTCCAAATTTAACACCCCAACAGCGGGAATTTAGAACATTCTGTTTCATGACAGTACATAAGTGACGTGCACCCGGCGAGGTTGACTTCTTCCTGGACTTTCAGGTCAGTAGACTCTGCTTTCACCTTCCTTTCACACCGTCGCTGAGAGATAAGCGCTGCCTGTCACACACGCTCTATGCCAAAGCTGGGCACAGGGGAGGGGTGAGACCAAGCCAGGAGTTGGAGTTGGGGAGGGGGGTGGAGTCAAGGAGCAGAGCGGAAGAGTGAATGGCTGTCCCAGTGCCTTTCAAATATGGCGTCCAGACATTGGCGCCTCTAAGGTGATGGCGGGGCGGGCCACTTCCTGTCTGCCCCACCACGAGATCCGACGCGCTCCTCGCGGCTTCATAATGAATGAGCTGACCAGATAAGATCTCGTATGTTCACCTTCCCCACTCCGGAAGTCACTCCAACTTTCACTTCCGCCACCAGGCTTAGGCCTGTGTTTTCCAGCCCCGTTGTGGTGGGACACGCCACGGGAGATTCGGTGGCCCAGCCAAGAGTCCATTGACTTTCGGCAGGACTGGATGATCCCAGCAACGGGCGGGGATGGAAAATCCCGCGCTTAGATTCTGGAATGGGAAATTCTGCCCTAAGTATCAGCCTAGATTTTGAGCTCATGCTCTAGAATGGGGTTTAAGTTTTGCCTCAATGATATGTGCTGCTAAACTGGCATGTAATGAAAAAATGGTTTCTATCTAAACTCTAGTCTCAAATAAGGATTGACAAACCAGAGCCCTCCAGTTCTTAACTCAAAGTATAAATTAAATACTCTGTTCATATCAATGATAAATTTTTAAGTCCTCAGGATTTTCAGCCATTGGTCTCAAAGTAATCCCGATTAGACAGAAGAAGATCAGCAAGAAGCAGAGATATCAGAAGAAAACAGACAATGTGAGATACGTGGGTAGCATTAGCTGTTTAGAATTCCCAATGCACCTTAAGAAAAGGAAAGGAGTCGTTAATGAAGGTTCTGAATTAATTGTGACCGTGGTACTCAGAGGTGAATATGAATCATTCCTAGAAATGCCAACTATGGAAAGAGAAAAAGAAATAAAATGCCAGGCATGGATGATAACCAAACCAAATACTTGTTTTATGTGTTATGATCAAACTTTATAAATTTATGAGCAGAAAGGTAGAACTGAAGGAATTTAACACAGACCTATTTATAGACTTCATCACTTCCTGAACAGCATTAAAAGCTATGTTGCTTCTACCGGACAACTGAGATTGTAATTTGCTGGTGAAAAACCTTACACATGGAATTCAATGACATTGATTTCAAGACCATAAAGGCTGTTCTATTGAATGCAAATTGCCTGCATTTATCTAGTAATGAAAAGGTGCTAGGTTAGCCTCTATATAATCAGAAATCTTACTAACCTTTTCATTGCTAATGCTCCCTTCCCTTACCCACCTTTCCTGAAGATGTTGACTCCTCGTTACGAGTACAGTCCCACAGGATAAATTCACCCTGCAGTACTTTAAATGACTATTTTTCATATCTGAGTTTTGACTGTCGAATGGGATACAACCAAGGTTCACATGTGCAAAATTCCAGCACTGGATGGTGACCAGGAACAGGAACCTTTGCCAGCTTTCCAGTCCCAAACCATGAACTGCCAATTATATTTTACAATAGTGTTCAACTGAAATCAGCTAATTTGGAGTGAAACTAATCTGCAAAGCTCAGCTATTGCACAAAAGAGACAGAAAAGCTAGACTAGTTTATAACAAGCATAGTTTTACTTCTATCAACAAACATGAATGCAGCACTTAGATTCTATGGGCAGAATTTGCTGCCTGCCGGGCAGGCTGGCCTGAGCCAATATCCGGCAGGCGGGGTGCCGATCCCCGCCGGAGAAGCGGGCCCTGCCGCCATCTTAAGTGGGCGGGCCCAGCATGACGCCCGGTGGGAAGCGCTATGCACTTACTCTGCAGGGGGGGAGGGGGGGGGAGGGGGGGGGATTCCCCAAAAGCAAGAGTGCGTTGTTTCGCGCATGCGCACGGAAGAGTGCATATCCCCGTGGGGCTAAGTGCTGCCTCAGGGAGATCACTTACGCTTGTCCAAACATTCAAAATAGAAAAATAAAAAAATCCTTAACATGTCCCCCTCATGTGACAATGTCACACAAGATGGGACATGTTAATAAATTTCACTAAAACTTTATTAAAATTTTTTAAACTCTATATGAAACCTCATCCCGCCGCTGGATGAGGTTTCATGTTTTTTCTAGTTCCCGCCGGGGCTCCTGGCCTGTCCACCAGCCTTAATGTTGGACGGGCAGGTCCTTTAATTGTTTTAATTATCCTGTCAATGGCCTCAGTTGGCCATTGACAGGTCGGCGGGCCCACAGCTGATTTTGCTGTGCCCCCGCCTTCCTGAATATTTAAATGGGGTGCGGTGACGTCGGGAGTTCCACCTGACATCATCCCACATCATTTTGCGTGTCGGCGAGCGGGCCCTGCCCCCCGCTCGCCGATGGCAAAATTCAGCCCTTTCTGTTTACTTTGTTCAAACCATGCATAGAAAAATTTTTCCATATTTTATGTAATACCCACGATATCCAAATTACACCCCATGAGCCCTGACTGTCAAGGTCTTGATATCCAGCTTTCCCACAAGGCCTGCTTTTCATTCCCAGTTCCTACAATAAAAGAAGGATGTCCATTTTTAACTTGAGAGGCTCCCCAGATCAGTCAAGTGACAGGGAGATGGGCAGCTCCTGCATTTGAGTTGAAGGCAATGGTACAAACTCAATCATCTGCTAAGTTACATTTGGAGGCCAGCAGCTGTTTGATAGCCAGCCTGGCCGAGCTGTAGGCTTCTTGAAAACAAGAGTAGATTTCCCGACCACATCTTGGCACCCAGACATTCTGAGCAGCGGGTTAAAAGTATCCTTTAGCAGACACATGGATGAGTTAACAAGCAAAATGTTAGCAAAAAGGAAAACAAAATTGATTCATTTTTCAGGATAGGCATCCTCAAGGAAACTGCCAAGCCCTTTATTTAACATTTATGAAAAAGTTTTGTTAACACATAAACTTGTCTGTCAAACTCTAAGAGGAAATAAGTAAATAATTAATGCTGCTTTAGTTATCTGAATATTTTTCTGTTTGTTCATTGTGGGTTCTTTCCTATTTGTGTGTTGAGCATTTTGAATTGATGATTGAATTTTTGAGAAAGGAAACTGATATATGTGAAATAATCCTATTGTTCTCTTTCAATTCAATAAAACAATTATGAAAATCCATAAGAATGTCAATAATTGAGAATGACAAAATTGTGGAATGTTCCAGTGGCAGCATGGTATGTGCTATAAAATGTTTGGAAACTCATTTGTCGTCTCAGTTCACTCTCACCTTTCAGTCAAAGTTTTGTTGGTATAACTACATTTCAGGACTCGGGTGCATTGCCTCTGCTGACTCTTCAGCGTAGCACTGAATGAGTGTCGCAATGTTAAAGCTTCTGCCTTTTGAAGAAATGTTAAGTTGAGGCCCTGTCTACCTGTATATGTGAATGTAAAAGGCAACTTGGGCAACACTCTTCCCTCAACCAGTGTCACTGAAAATTGAATGGTTGGCCATTCATCTCATTAACTGTAGTTGGTTCTGCTTTTGTATTGCATTTAACTACAGTGAAAGCACTTCAAATGTAATGATTGATTTTATTCAGTATAATAATTATAGTCTCCAAAACCTTTGAAGATTTAGTTGAATACTGTTAGAATGCATGTGCATAGGCAAAGCCTGAAGCAGTCCTATAATTAGCTAGACTATTGTTAATTCACTAATGCAATACACATGAGTGTACCGTAGAACTTCAATTTGTAACTCTGATCTAAGTAAATCTTCTCAGACTTCGTTCTTTAGTGACTGATAATTGTGTTTATATTGATAGGAAGATGAATTAATGAAATCTCTGGGAAAAAATTGTATTACTCCGTCTATGTATAAGTTTCTTTTGGTTATGAATTCAGCTTCCTTAATGGCTCAGTGAGTTTAATTGGTGAACAGATGAGCCATACAGACAAGGCAGGTACCTGGCTTGATCTGCCCGTTGCTGCTGAGTTAGCTAATGCCGGCAGTGTGGTGATGGGGGAACTACCCTGGTTAGAGGGGGAAAATGGATGATAGCTCTTGCTAATGATTATGCTCAGTATCCTCTGTTCGGGGCATGCATGTATAGATAAGAGGTAAAGGCAGGAACATGCTCGGCCTGATGGATTATACTCACTGTCAAGGCTCGCCTGTGAACAATTGCCAGTTGGGTGACTGCTGTCCCTGAAACCATATCCCAGTGAGGAAGGAAGAAAATTACCAGAGACAAATATGAGCAACCAACAAATGAATAGCAAATTTTAGTGATTACTAAAATGTTAAAAATGTTACCGGCCTTTGTATGATTAATACACCAACATGGATTAAGTGAGACAGAACATTCATTATGAGCATGAAGTAGGTTTTCTTGAGAATCAGTTCAATACCTTGAGAAAATAATCACTTGGACAAGTGCTTAAACACAATCCAAACATTATGCGTTGACTGTGCTAAACTGCAAAACCAGCACTTTCTTCTCATGGAGTATAAATTGTTGTTCCCTTTGCTGTTGGTTTATCTTGCGTAGCTGCTCTGATGAGTGCAAGGTGAAAAGCTTCGATAGCATGTCTCTTTTTTCAACAATATTCAAGTTCTGTACTACCAAACTACCATTTATTACAGGAGTGCTGGAGTAAGAAAGATCGAAAAATAAAGGGTAAAGGCTGCAACTGAAGAGGACTTAAAGTTGAAAATGAGAAAATATAAGGAGATGAGTCAAGCCAGGGAATCAAATTAATCCAACAAAATGGACATCAGTTTACTAATTACATCTACTTCACCCTAAGACTTTGGTTTCAGAGTAACAATGCACATATGCAAGTTGTTGTGAGGAGATCTGATAGAGTTCTCAAAGATTATGAGAAGGTTCCATGGATAGATGGGAAGAAAAGTTTCCACTTGTGGTGGAGTTTGAAACTGGGAGCTATTAATATAAGGCAATTACTAATAAGTCTAATGGGGAATTCAAGAGCAAGTTCTTTATCCAGAAAATGGTGAGAATATGAAAAGTGCTACTACATGGAATGGTTGGTGCAAATAGCAAAGATGCATTTAAGGGGCAGCTAAATAAGTGCATGAGGGAGAAAGGAGTGAAAGGGTATGCTACTGGGGTTGGATTAAGCAGGCTGATGAACTCCATGTGGAACTCAAATGCAGTGTAGACCAGTTGAGCCCAATGGTTTCTGCACTGCACTGTACATTCTATGTAATAGAGTCATAAGGCAGAATTTTCCGCTCTGAAGTCTAAATTCAGTAGCAGGTGTGGAAGGGGGAGTCATTCCCGCTGGAAGGGAGGATGGCTGAACATGCATGACCTTGTGCTGTCCAGCTCATTAATTATTAATTTGTGTGGAGCACTGAGAATCTCGTAGCGGGAGTAGACAGGAAATCACCATCCCTGCCATTATCTCATGGGGTCGAAGGTCCAGGTGTCATGTTTAAAGGGCATTCGGACAGCAAAACAGGTTGTTTTGCAAGTGGACTCTGATTGGTAGAGGCGTTGTCATGGAGAATGCAGCAGAGAACAGTTAACTGTTAATTGCCGAGCTTTTGTTTCAAGTTCAGAGCAGGCAGGCCGACTCTGATTGGGTCAAGGCATTGCCATTGAAAATGAACCAGGGAATGGCAGTCCCCCAACTTGTCCTGATGAATGCAAGACGAAAATCTTTGATAGCATGTCTCTTTTTTTAGCAATACTATTGTATACTCACTCACTCAGGCTAGGAGGTCTGGATTACCCAGAGTCGCGTAGCTGAAGGTTGTCCTAGAGAAGCTGGAAGATGTGAGTAACCGCATTTCAGGAATTGCCTTTCACTCATTTCTAGATAGGAGCACTGCCTGCGATACACCCTTGGCCAGGACAATCGTCGCTATTGTAGTGGACCCTGTTCACCAGCATCTTGACCTTCTTGAGGCCCTGCTACCTTTTGCTGCTCAGGTTCTTGCTCCTCCAGGCCCTGTGCCAACCTACGATGGGTCCTCCGTCTCCTCATCTGGATGAGAGTCAGTACCAAGGCAGGGTTGCCTGCAGCCTGCATCATCGAAACCGCAGTGGATCTGTGAACACATTGAAGTGAAAAATTTAGTGAGCATCTCCTTTCCAGGTTTCCCTCCATCTCAAAGCCAGCAGGCGAGAGCTAAGCCCTTTGCCTGGCCTCCGGATAGACTTGGCGTCCCCACCCCACCTCTTCCAGGTGAAGGACATACATGACTGCACGTGGAAACATTGCTCTTTGACCAGGGTGATGAGAACAATATGTGAGAAGCCTCCCTCTGACACTATTCCACTTGCCTCCACTACCTTCAAGAATCAATAGAGAGAGACCATTGCCTGGGAATCATAGAAAGACTAACCACATGGGACCTTGTCAGCCATGAACATTCACCTGGGAAAATGGAGATTTGAAGTCGCGAATCAGCTGCCGTCCACCAGCCGTGCCCTTTGGAGGCATCCACCTCTCTCCCTCTCTTCATCCCTGCCTCTGACAGCAACACATGGCAAATGGGACAGATGGCAAACCTGCTGCTGTGCGGGTTTCACCAGAGAGAACAGAACACTTAGCAGGGTTGACATCCAGTTGCCTCATGATTAGCCAGCCAGTTGTGCCGGCCTTGAGCTCCACCCACCCGAAAAGACCCTCCTCCCACTTCAAGGGATCTCACTTACCAACTAACTGTGTAGTCAAGGTCAGATTTGAAAAATGGTGTGTGTCTCCTTTCAGACTCATTTCACCACCTTCTATCCTCCCGCTGTCACCCACCAACTTCCTCCCATCACCCTTGACCCATCCAATATTACCATTACTCTCACCCCTGTCACCCTTGAACCTTCCTCCATTTCCCTGGATCCTACTGTGATCCACCTGCACATGCCTTCCCTCCCCTTAGAGCTGACACATGTTACCTCCTCTCATACCCATGCTTGCCCTTACTCCTCCCATTAACTGAGTCACCCGTCTAGTCTGTCTCCATCATTACCCCCATCCCCCAATGAAACTTGCACCTATCAAACTCTCACCCTGGGCCTGCCGCCCTCCTGCATCCCAAACCCACCTCTGACTGTAGCTGTTCCATCCAATAACCAGTACTCTGACTTCAATCTCCAGGACCCCACCATCGACACCACTGACCCCACCATCTAAGACACTCTCTTCCCCAACCCTTCCCCAGACACTCCCCCCAACTTCTCCAGACACTCTCCCCCACCTTCCCCACTTAGCCTGCTTCCCCTGTCCAGCCTTCGCTCCACCCTACACTCCCCCCACTTCCAGCCTTCCCTTGCTTCCTGTGTCCGGCCTTGGTGCAGCTTTTGCTTCGGTGTGAGTGAAGTTATGTACGATGCGAAGAACTCATAAGCAGCGTCCACTGACCTCAAAGTCATGGCAGAAGTGAAGTTTGCTAGGTTCACGCCACAAATATGCAGTCTTAAAACAGGATGTTCTAATTTCCTGCAGGCAGGGAACTTAACTTTGAGGGAGAGCTTAGTTCTGGCGAGGTGGCCTTTAAATGAGGATGCATGAGATGCTAATGTATGCAAATGGGGTTCCAAACATTGTTCGTCAGGAAGCTGGACCCGCCTTTAACCCGCCTTGAAAGTCGTGAGAACAAAATTCCCACAGTTTATCCCACCGCTGGGAGACAGATTTTTTGCTTCCTGCCCCTGCCTGCCACAATTTCTGCAGCTGGCGGGATTGGAAGATTCTGCCCACAGAGTCATTTATGGCACAGAAAGGCACCATTTGGCCCATCAAGTCCATGCTGGTTCTCTGCAGAGCAATCCATTTAATCCTGCGGTCAATTCCCATAGCTCTGCAAGCTTATTTCCTTCAAGCGCCTATCCAATTTCCTTTTGAAACCATTGATCGTTTCCGCTTCCACCACCCTTGGTGTGGGGGGGGCGGGGCTAGTGGGGTGGGCAGCGAGTTCCAGGCCCTTACCACTCGTTGCATAAAAGCTCTTCCTGACATTCCCCCTGCATCTCTTGCCCAAGTTCTTAAATCTGCACACCCACAGTCTTGTACAATCAGCTAATGGAACAGTTTTTCTTGTCTACCTTATCTCAGCCAGTCATATTCTGAACACCTCTATCAAAGCTCCCCTCAATCTCCTTTACTCCAAAGAGAACAACCCCAGCTTTTCCAACCCCACCTTGTAACTAAGATCCTCCATCCCTGGAACTATTCTGGTAAATCTCCTCTTCACTGTTTCAAGGGCCCTCACATCCATCCTAATGTGTGGTGACCAGAACTGGACTCAGTACTCCAGTTGGGGCCTAACGAGGCTTTACAAAAGTTCAATGCAACTTATCTACTTTTGTGCTCGATGCCTCTATTTATGAAGCCCAAAATCCCATACGCTTTGCTAACCACTCCCTTAATATGTCCTGCCACCTTGAAAGATAGATGAACATGCACATTCTCTCTGCACATTCTTTGGCTGAGCCATTTAACCTATATTGCCTCAATCTATCGCTTCTGCCAAAATGCATCACCTCACACTTCTCTGTATTAAATTCCATCTGCCCATTCTGCTAACCTATCTATGTTCTGTTCCAAGCGATTCATATCATCCTATTTTCCAAATTGCCACTCCTCCAAATTTGTTAGCATTGGCAAATTTTGAAATTTTACTCAATATTCCAATTTTTTTAATCCAATTGGACACTGTCCCTCCTTATCCATGAGCCTCAATTTTGTTAAATAGCCTTCTACATGGTACCTTGTCAAATGCTTTCTTAATGTTTGCCAAGAAGAATGAAAACTTTCTTTCAGATGATAAGCATTTTTCATTTTTCCCATTAGTATTATCTCTGTCATTTGATCCATTTGATCTGATTAAGGGACTAGGATACATAATTCTGCAATACCCAAATATTAATGACTCAGCAGTGAACGTTTAGGTTTTCCCTTCAGAATCAGGCAATAAAGAGTCACCCAGGAGAGGCAGAATAAGGAGGAGTCCCTCGCAAAGTACAATCTGAAGCACAGATAATCCCTGCTTCCAAAACACTATCAGATAATATGGACAGAGGAGCCTCTTATTTCCATGTCTAATTTCATTTTCTAAGCATAATACTTTTTGATTGGATCAACTTGATGTACATGTTCATAGACTCAGTTCAACAGCTCAGCAACAGTTTGTATTTGGGTCTCATACAGCTAAAGCCTTCAGCAAGTTGTGAGCTTAGATAAATAATTTATTATGGCTAACCTTCCTCAAATGACCACATGTGAGGAAGGAGCCCTTTAAAATCCCAATATCTTATTAGTTACATCTAAGAGTACGGAGTTCAGGAAGGAGATAAAGATGTGATCTCTTGGATAAAGCAAACTGGAGCTTTATTTAATTTAACAATGCTAATGGATTTTTCTCTAAAGCATTGGACAGAGACCAAAAATTCTGGAGTGGAACCAAATTTTCATTTGCAAGAAATAAGATTACAATGAACCACTCAGCCTGTCCATTCGTTGCACAGTTTGAATCCTTTCATGTTTGTAAAGTGGGTTAATGAATTCATCTCCACCACATTCCCTGTCACATTGACAAATATTGGCATTATTCTTGAGAGATGTATCCCAAGCAACACACCCAATGGGATCTGACTCTCTCCCACCAGAGAGAGAGAAAGGAAGATGCTGACTGATGAAGATGCTGACTGATGAGCTGATTGAGGTATTTATGATTATGAAATGATTTGATAGGCTAGACATAGAGAAAGTGTTTTCACTGTGTAGAGTCCAAAACTAGAGGTCTCCAAAAAATCCAATAGGGAATTCAGGAGCAACCTTTTACCCAAACAGTAGTAAGAATGTGAAAGATGCTACCACAAGGTGAATAGCATAGATAAGGGAAACTAGATAAATGCATGAGGGAGAAAGGCATGGAAATATATGCTGAAAGGGTTAGATAAAGAGGGGTGGGAGGAGGCTCATATGGAGCATAAATACCAGCAAGGACAAGTTGAGCCAAAAGACCTGTGTCTGCACTGTAGACTCAATCTAACATAGTACAAATCAGCTTTTCATAAATACCTATTGAACCCTACAATGTACTTTTGTAATAAATTTATAAAAACAGATGAGATAATAAAAATAGTGCTGGGGAGGGGAAAAAAACTGCTTAAGACAGTAAATGAAGAAAATAATAAACAAACCTCCAAACGTTTAGATAACAACAATCAAAAACAGTGAAAACACCATAAATTAACATCTGAGCTATGCACACCCAAATATATGCAAGACAAAAACTCCCACCAAATCAGCCAAGGTGAGACCATGCTAAAGGAGTCTGCCCCTCTTAACAAGTCTTAACAAGTTGGTCGCAAGCCCAGGGATCACAGACAACTTCTCCCTTTGCCGTCAATAAAACCACGTTTTGGTAATTGTTTCTGATTTGAAAAAAGGCACCTACTACCCTACCCCCCCTCAACCTTCAACGGGATCATGCTGGTAACAAACAAATCTTGCCGATGATCCCTCCCAAAGTCTCTTTTGAGTTATACATCAAATAAACAAAACAATCATCAACATGTGGTTTGTATATTGCAATCTAGAAAATAAAAAGTACACAGCAAGTGAATAAATCTACATATGTTGAAATAACTAACCAGAAAATAACCTGTATGTAAAAATGCATTCGTCTTTCAACATCAGCTGGGAGGACAAGACAATGGAACAGTAAAGCAGAAGTGAGTTTACAAAGCAGTTCCAATTGACTAAGCTTGAAGGACAAGAGTGACAATGGTATAGTGGGATGGCACTGGACATCCAGAGGCCTAGGGGCTAATGTTTCAGGGACATGGGTTCAAGTCCCACCAAATCAGATGGTGGAATTTAAATTCAATTAATAAATCTGGAATTAAAAGCCATGAACCATCACTGACTGATTATTGTAAACACCCATCTGGTTCACTAATGCCCTTTAGGGAAGGAAATCTGCCATCCTTACCTGGTCTGGCCTACATGTGACTTCAGATCCACAGCAATGTGGTTGACTCTTAACTGCCTTCTGAAATGCGTGAGCCACTCAGCTCAAGGGAAGTTTGGAATGGGCAACAAATGCTGGCCTTGCCAGTAATACCCACATCCCATGAGAGAAAAAAAATCAGAAAAGTTCTCATTCTCTGATTACTTTCCACTGACAGGCATGAATTTATATGGTTCCTTTGCTCATTTATGTGAACAATTAAAGGAGTAGCGTTAATTCTTCAATGTAAAAACTGTTATCAGGAATTAGAGACTGCTGGCTAGCCAGTCTGAACTCAACATTGTACAGAACCACATACTATATCTTAACACCTGGAAATGGTTAAATACAACTACTCATTGTCAGGCCTGCGTAAACCATAGTATAAAATAGCACTAAATGGCAATGAAAGTTAGTTAGTTGATATATTATCTTTTAGGAATGGTATTTTCCCCCCTTCCCCCTCCCAATTGATGAAACGATAAAGATATGGCCCAATGCGGAACAGTAGCTGATCTTTGGTGGGGTGCTATAATTGACCCGTACATTAGGGAGAGGGTAAAGGTCAAGGAGGACTCCTGCTGTTGACTGCAAACTAATGACAATAGCACCTGTAATGTTTCATAGTAGGAACTGTGTTTCTTTAATTAAATTGTAAAATTAGCTTTGTTACATTCTGACTGGTTGCCAACTGACAAGAGTGATATCATGTGACATTTGTTTATTCATTCACAGGATGTGAGTATCACTGGCAAGGCCCGCATTTATTGCCCACCTCTAATTGCCTTGTGAAGGGGGTGGTGAGCCACCTTCTTGAACTGCTGCAGTCCATATCGTGTAGGTACTCCCACAGTCCTGTAAGGTAGGGAGTTGCTGGATTTTAACCCAGTAACACTAAATGAATATCAATATATTTCCAAGTCAAGATGGTGTGCGGCTTGGAGTGGAAGTTAGGAATGGTGGAGTTCCCATGCATCTGCTTCCCTTGTCCTTCTAGGTGGTAGAGGTTGTATGTTTCAGAGATGCTGTTTGAAGATGATTTAGGCAGTTACAACATATGTGGCTTAATTAGTTGGTTGCACCCATCCTTGTCACTATATTTGCGGCAATGCCTGCTCACCTGGAAATCTAGCAGTGCACCTGGGTAGGCAGAAGTATCAAACCAGACAATCCTTTTGGGACAATAGACCTGAAGATGAAAAACTATTTTAGACTTATAAAAGCAGAATATTTACTTTTGCAAAGTTGGTTTTATACTTAACTTGATATTTATAATTAGTTGGTTTAATATAAGATTTACATTTATATAGCGCTCAGTCCATATAGAAATACATCTCAAGAGTACCTTACAAGTTTTTGTTTTTTATGCTTACTGCTGTTGCCCTGGGTTTTCTGCTTGTACTGTAAGGCAGAGGGGATGCCATTATTGCCACTCAAGAAGTTTCACCCCGTGATGAGTTATAGTATTCTCAAATGTCTCCAGAGGCAGCAGAGCTATTGCAGCAACATAAATAGCTGTCTTTAGTGATAGAGGACACCAATGATTTCTTCCCTTCTACCTGTATGGCCTAATGGTGGTGTCTTCTTGATCCTATCTAGTACAATCTTCCCCACCCAGTAATGGTTTAGGCCTTGGAATGAAAGCTGTTATAAGCAACTTTTATACAACTGCATCTATGAATTCACAATATTAACTGCATAATTACAGTGTGGTGTTAATTTATTAGCTGTAGTGTCACTTATCTATCATGTGCCATTGTATTTCCACTGCAAGTTATTTGTTGTGATTTTCAAATGAGATGCAGTGGCTTTATCAGCGCATTGATTATTTAGATTAATGATGGAAAATATGTTCAAATAGGGTTTAGCAGCAAAGCATACCCATTACTATTTTGATTTTTGTACTTTAAAAGATAGTTATACTTGAGTTGAACAAAGTGGTCAAATGGCAGAACTGCTGAACTAAATTGAGTTTGGGCCTCCATTCCTGTTCCAAAATGGGTGCTGTGTGCCCTTTAAATGTAAAATAGTTCTATGACTTGCATTTGCTACTCATGTTATAACAAAGAAAGATTAAGCATTTAAATTATATTTTATAGAATTTATTTTCATAACTAACAAAAATCATCTAAGTAAATTGTGTTCATCAACTTTTCTTGGTTTGTTTGCATTTCTAGTTCAATAGAAGACAATTTTACAAAGTTACAGAGAAACTATATATAAAACATTAAACACCAAATGCCAGGTCACACTCTGGGAGCATTGGGTTGAGGTTGTTAATGGTGGCACAATATAGGTTTGGTGAGGAAGAAAATATTGACTCATTTTTTGTTAGGGCTCAGTGAGATTTGTGATCATTTGAGGTGGTTATGAGTGCTCTTGTGACCTGGATGTGTTAGGAATGTTAATAGAATAGGTTGGGTAGAGCTGGTGTGCACTTGGCACAGGTGAAATTGTTTTGAGGACTGAGGTCATGTACTTGTCTATGGAAAGTAGCATGGCATTCAAAACTCATTTGTTGACATTGTTTAAAACAAAGGTTATAACAGATGGTAGCTGAGGCAATTAAAGGGTCTCATGGGAAAATAATGCCAGACATTACCTCATAATTGTGTAAATAGGATTGTTATTTCCCATAATCCTGACAGGTGCCTAAGGTCTTTGATTATTTGTTTTCTGTTTTTGTTAATGTCCTTTCAACAAATTTCTTCTATTGTGTTGTTGCTATTGAGCATGCTCACTTTAGGGTTTGTGACAATTTAGTAAATTGCAGCATTTTGGCTGCAACTGCATCCATATCACAAGGACTTACCATGAAACTGGAATATAAATATTAAGCAGTGATTGGGCAGAGAAGACCGAAGAAGGCAAAGCCACTTTAAATATGCATTATAAACTAAAAAAAATCAAAAACCAATATTCCATTTTGCCAAGCTGTATTTGGAGATATTCCCTGATTTATCAAGTGAATGTATGCCATATAATATAGGGACTGGACTTATATCACAACTGTGATATATTTCATTGGGGAAATCCTCTTATCTTCACATTGCATAAGCACTGGTAGTTTAACATATCTCCTCATGTTAATAAATCTCATCCAGGACTGGCCAGCAATTCTCCCTTTCCACACTTATCAGTTAATAGCTGCTACTATCATTACAAATATGTGTGACTTTGCTAAATTCATTATGTTGCTTTTATTCCTCAATATTTCCCTAAATGCAAAGGCACTTAACGAATCAACAATAAAATATTTGGCTAAGTGGCAGTACTAACTTGATGAGCTTAATGGTCTTCTTCAATGTGGTAAGCTTCTTTGTTACAACAACCAAGGCCCAATATAGGAGAACAGAATCAGAGCAATGTAATATGGAACTGGCTGAATAGGAAGGAACCAGAGAAGTTTCAGAGCACAGTATCTCACATCATGAAAGACCAGTTTTTCGAGGTCTGCAAAGAGGTAGAAGACCATAGACTTTGACTTAGATATTGAATTGAGTCTCTCCCATTAACACCTTTTCCTGTCTTGATAAAATAAGGCTGAAATTTCACATCAGAACAAAATATTTTCAGCAGGTTAATTTAGTTGCTGCCAATTTATCCTTTCACTGCTGACAGGTGCAAAAGAAAGCTGTGGCATTGTTTTTCTACCTGTGCAATAAAGAGGGCATTCTTCCAACTTTCACACCAGGGCAGTGTATGGCATCTGGGGCCAGCCTGTAGAAAACATGTTTAATTTTCCAAGGAAGGTTAACAAGTTTGATAGATCATTTGCTGCTTCTGATGTGGTGGATACATAATGAGCAGACTATCTTATACTCCACTGCATATGCATCCAGCTGAATTGCAAAGGGAGTTCTGCCGGTGCCAGTATGCCAGAATATACAGTGTAATCATTAAGCGGCATAATGCAATTACTTAATTGGCCCATCCCAGGATCTAGTGGGAACTTTACTGGGAGAGCCAAAACAAACTGTGTGGGCTCAAGTCTGATACATCTCAGTACAAGATCTAATGGATGACAATCCTCCATGTTTGGAAAGTGAAACAATTCTGTACAGAGTCTCCCCCTGCACACACAAAAATCAATTTTAATCAAATGTTACTCATTGCTGCAATAGGATATGTAAGATCTTGAGCCAACTGTCTCAATATCCATCTATCCCAATGTTTTACAAAGACTTTTACCATTACATTTAAATTAACAATTCCAAGGCAATAACTAACCCCTTGTCATTTTAATGTGGCTGCTACTCATTGGAAGGAAAAGGGATCCCTGAGACAGGATTCAAGAAACCTTCCAGCATCATCAATGCAGGTGACTTTGACCATCACTTTTGCACTGGAACAAACAACCTTGGAAGTCTTGCTAAAACACTCCATTGCCAAGCTGGTAGTTTGTAAAACTTCAAAACGGTTGACAGAAGCCCCATTTAGCATCCAGACTATATACCACCTTCTATCCATCATGTCAAAAATTTCTGAAACCCCTAATCTTCATAATAGGCAATCTGTCTCGTGAAGGTATCTTCAATCCTGAGTGAAAGAATGATCAGAAGCTAATAAAACTTGGAATTGTTGACAGTTATGATTGAATTTTGGCTAAGGGATATAATAAAATATTTGTGATACCCCATATACCACCTGTATTTAGATTGAATGTGCCAATCATGTCCGTAAGCACTCCCAGTGAATAGAATTCCAATGCACCAACTCAGAATCGAAAGGCGGCTCATTTTGAGAATTCAAGTCTATCCTCTGTTGGGTAATCTTGAATGACCTGCACATTACCGGTACCCACCCACTTTCTAACGCTTCAGTTCGAGAACACAACAGCCTTGTAGAAATGTGTTTTAGAGTGATTTATTTGGACTGAATTGATCATCAGTATAAGGCAAATAGATTAACAAGAGTGATAGCAGAAAGCTGTAAACTGAACGATTCAATCTGCACATTAACAGAAATGTAATCCTAAACTAAACCAGGTTTAAGATAAAACATCTTCACGAAGTATTGCTGGGGATTTTTGAAGATCCGGTAGTATTGTTTTAGCCTGGCGACCAAGACAAACCCTCAGTGCTAAAAGCCAGGATAAACACAACGCTTATTCCGTGACATGAATAGTCCACATTCACCTCGTTGCTACATTATATCGGAAGTCATATAAAGCGTTATTGGATCTGTCCGGCACCCTGAATCATAGTGGAGGCTAACCGGAAACATTATTTTGGGGACTGGTGGCAGGAAAAGCAACATCTGACCGCTGACATGTAAAGGATACCCAGAGACAAGCTGATCAGGGCTCCGTACAGAAGTAGTAACTTCTGTGCCCGACAGTTAGAACTGGGGCAAAATCAAAAATTGTAGGAAAAACTCAGCAGGTCTAACAGCATCGGTGAGAGAAAGACAGAGTTAACGTTTCGAGTCCGTATGACTTCTTCAGAAGAGCGAGTCATATGGACTCGAAATATTAACTCTGTCTCTCCACAGATGCTGTCGGACCTGCTGAGTTCTTCCTACAATTTTTATTTTTGTTTCAGATTTCCAGGATCCGCAGTATTTTGCTTTTAATTTAGAACTGGGGGTTCAAATGCAGGCGAATGGTGAAAGTTGTGTGGTATTCGTGTGTAAAGTACGAGTTGGCATTGGGCGGATTGTTAAAGGTTGGGAATCATTGTTTAGACAGGTGCCCATTCCAAAGCCAGGACTGTAGGTTAGTAGAGTTGCAATTCGCTGTAATGCAACATTAATTACATTAATGTTAATTGACACATCCGCCAGTGTACAGCTTATCCATAAATGAATGTTAAAAGTCAATATATTTACAATCTGTACTATCAGTGAATGAATGGGAGGAGAAATGTAATGTTTCTGGTACCGTTCACAATAAAGTGCATCAACTCCCAAACATTTCCCTTGTTGCACAATTATTTGCAACATCTACTTTCCAATGGCTAGGCGGAGTCTCATCTCCATCCTCCCTCCGCTCCTTAGAATGGCAGCTGGAAGGAAATTGCTGGAAAATGCTCTTGAGGTTTGTGCCCTGCACAGTCTGCCGAGCTGCCGTCAGCTGGGGCTTTTTTTTAATGTTGTAAACTCTTGAAGCAAGTGTGTGTCTGTGTGTTTTCTGTGTGGCTGTGCAGAGCAGTGAGGCTGGATTGGACCTCGGTCTCGGAGACGTATTTGCCCTCCCTACTTCCTCCCCCCGCCGCCCCCCCCCCCCCCCAGTAATCTTTTCGGCATGTCTGTGAGCCTGCTATGAAATGTAATGTAATGATCTTACCTGCAATAAACTGATCGAGTTTCAGTCCGAAGACTCGAACGTCACCAGCAGCTGGTCCGGGATGTGGGATTCTCCAGTGTGACCGCTCCTTACACAACCCAAGGAGATACAGGGGACTTCGCGAAACTTCAAGCCGTTGGATTTCTGTTGGAATTTATTGGAAGTCACTTTCGTTCGACCCAAAAAAGGTACAATCAGATCAAACTTAAATAACAACAATGTCAGGAAAGCTGATATACAGCCGGCTGGTCGTGCCGAGAGCTTTCATGAGAACTCTTTACGCTTTTCGGTGGGGGGGCGGGGGGTGGAAAAGTTAAATTAATCTTCAGTTCTGGCTGGGAAATGGTATTTTGTTATTTTCGAAGTGGTTGGAATAACCTCTGGGAGTTAGAAAACTGCTCAGTCTGTAGACTATCGACCGGGGCTGAAAGGGTTATCAAGGGAAACGGCGACTGGATTTGTTCTACAAACGGTGCTTTCCAATTCAGGTTAAAATATCGATTGTCGTGACTAAGTTCCCCAAAACTTTCGATCACGTCGGTTGGTATCATTTGCTCCTGTTTCATATTTCTGTGCAGCCTTTTGGGTTGGTGTGGGAACATTTTTTTTCAAATTTCGGCGCTGTTGGATTTTGATCGGGGAGCTGACTGCCCTCTGGATTTTAAATGAATTGTTGAATTTCTGAATTTCCGACCATTCTGATTTATGCCTCAACGGTACAAAATAAATTTGTGTTGGGGGGGAATATTGAGGGTCTCAATAGTGCCTATGTCAGCGAATGTACTTCCTGACACTTTAGCAGCCTGTTTGTAATCTGAGTGCTATCGCATTACAGGTTCTGTATTAAATAGCTGAAAGTGGAATTATTTTTTTTAATGCAGATTAGCTGTTCTGCTATAGGAGAGAGACACGTAAACATGCATTTTAATGAGATTTTTGTACGGACGTCGAACTTTCTCCTCGAGTTTCTGGGCCTGAGCGACAGGTTACCAGACAGTGAGTACACAGTGCGCTCAGGGGACAAGCGTTGTACATTGTTGCAAATTCTAACAGTGTTTAAAGCGGACACTGCTATCATTTGCCTGGATTCACTCGTGGGATGAAAAATACGGATTTGCATTTTGAATTCGAATTGTCTCATTTTAAGTTCAGAGTTTTGTTGCCTAGCGGAGGTGGGAATGGTGAGGATCAGTGCAGTCAAATTGGATACTTAGCCTTCTGACATTGGGAAATTGAGGGTTGGGAGCACGGCTGTCAATTTGTTTATCCAGTTTGTATTTATCAGTTGGATCCACAGGAGGTTACATGGATGCCTAACCAACGGTGCTGATTGGTGGTTGCTGTTATTAAAATCCTTGCGCCCAAACTTCTTAATACTGGACAGAGCTGTTGTTGTGAAGAGACAGTCAAAGATTGGGATATGAAATTCGTTTCATCCCAAATGTACATAAACTCTTAAAGAATTTGCAAGATTATGTACCACATTTTCTTCAAAGCAATGGTAAGTATATGTGTATATACGTGTAGAAGAATTGGAATAACATTTGATACATTTCCAAGACTAACATTAGGCTTCAGACCCCCCTCCTGTTATAAGAGGCCTAGTTTCTGGAGATCAAAAATGCACAGCTTTAAAGTCATTGCTAAGCAGTTAGACAAAGTTTTACACTTTTTATTAGAATGATACCAACTGTGAAGAAAGCAAGGTGTAGATTGATTGTAACTCTTGTCCACTTAAAGTACAACCTCTCATCCAATCTGTCGCCTCGATTTAATCCATTGGCTACGAAGGCTTTTATTTTTCATACAGATGATTAGCTGAGTATTTACCATTTCCCAATGCAATCACTTTAGTCTTTAAGTTATCACAAAAGTCAAACAGGTCAAATGTTAATTATCTTTTGAGATGACGGTGGCTCCTCCTTTCTCTTGCATACATGCTGGAATCACACCGTAGATACTGATCTCAGATTGGCATCTGTACAATATGCCATTTGGCTGGCAGACCTAAGTTGTACTGTCAGCTGCAACTCACACTGAGCTCACTGACAATGGTCTGGTGTACATGTAAATACTCTGCTTGTATGTTGCAAATTTTTAATGGTAAAGAGTGTGGTGGAAGTATCAGTCTTCCAACAACATTAAAAACAATGAGAATCAAGTATATGAAGTTTACAGGAGGCCTATTGGAATACTGGGGCATTTTTAAAGTTTTCATTGGGCTAGACATCCATCACATGCAGTGTTAACTTCAAGTGTTGAGGGACTTTCTACCTGATGCAATCCATCATTGCTTGCTTGGTCCTCAGGTTACCACCCTAACCCTGAGCTGCACTGCCACTTTCACATTGATAGAACCCTGAACCATTTCACAATAGAACACAAGTAGCAGTATAACTGTGCCTACAATGGGGTTCTCAAATCAATCAAACAAAACTCCTGAGGTTTCAATCCCAATAGATTTCATATCTGTGAAATTTTGTGCCTATTGTCAAAGAAACATACTCGCAGAAATGTCTCCCAACAGATGTAGAGTTTCAGGATTTTCTTTTCAGGTCTGCTAAGAACAGTGCAAATCTCAAACAATTTACAAGGTATTATTGTATAGATTGTAAACAACCATCATTTGTTGTCATTCACTGTTAGTCTTCCCTCCTGGGAATTTTCTTTTCTTTTGGCAAGTTGTGCAATAATCTTTCCATCTTAATTTATGTTGTGAAAGGCTTAGTATTTTATCTCTTTCTTTCTGTCTTTGTAATGTATAAAGATATCATTGCGGGCCCAGCTGTAAATTAACCTTTTGGCTGTCGTAATCCCTCCTCCCCTTTGAGGCCTAGCCAGATTTGTATCTGGTCGTCTCATGTGAATATCTGTCCTGTATAAATAACTTGAGTTGGTCAGTGCCAACTGGTCTTGCATCTACAACTGTACAGAAAATTAAGGACTGACTTAGTGTTCAAGTTGAGGAGCGAAAACCTGATTACTTAATTGTATGACGTGTCATCGGTACTATATTATTCAACAAGAAATGTATTCTCAAATATAAGAGGAGTTTTCCCTGTAAATGTTTTTCATGTACGTTCAAGGTGCAAATATGCAGGCTCTTTGAGCAATTTAAAATATAGAGAAGACTCCGGTCTGCAGTTTCGATTTAGGGCTTTCAGGGCAGTGAATCACACTATAACATGTCAAAGCAAATCTTGGGACAGGTTATACTATCACCAAACATACTGATACCAGAATTTATGAAGTAGTAGATAAGAGCACTGAACTTTCTAATTGTGTATTAATATCAGGACTCCGAAAGACTCAACATTTGAAGAATTGCTAATTATGTTCTTATGTAATGTTATAGGATCTACACAGCCTGAAAACAATTTTAATCGGATACTCATTGAGCTGCATAACCAGCCCTAATTCAAAATTATATTTTATATGGGTGGTATAACTATGAATCTGGATTTAGGTTTCAACCTCTTCTCCAGAGTCAAGCACAGGGGGGAGGGAGTCTCACAATTTAGTTCGGGCTGTGACTCTGAATTTATGCCACACTCCTTAACATGAGAGCAAAGTAAAACTATTGTAGTGAAAACATACAATAGATCTATTGTATAAATCTACTTCAAGTTCTGTACTTTTCAAATAGAAGTACTGGGGAATTGATCTGCTCACACATACGGTGAAAGAGAGAAATATATACATTGTTCAATAATTCAATGTTTAAATTAAAAAAATAAATACAAGATGTTATATGGAATTGCATGACAAAACAGATATAGAATTAATGAACTCTGATCTCATAAGAAGGGTGAAGTTCAAGTAGCTGGTCAACATGAGCAGCATAAGAGATTGAGTTACAGCACTGATCTCACTGTGAGCTAGCTGTTAATATTACGTAAAACCCATACTCTTCCTCTGAACTTTTTTTCCTGCTTTTCCAATGCATGGTACAATTAGGTGGTATGATATCGATTAAAAGGTAATGGAAGTGATTGTAGCATTGTCTTACAGGTATTGTGACTAGTTGTATTACCAGCAGGAGATCCATACCCACCATTTTGTATATATCTAAAGGATATAACACTAAACACAAAGGGTGACATAGTGAAGTAGTACTCATTCATGAGTGCTGTACCCAAAGGCAGGTCCCTGGCTCATTGTCTGATGATGCTTTATCCTGAGCTGCTTTTCCAGTGGCGGTTTTGTCATTGCCTTCTATTTTCAGGGGTGGGGAAGGGCTGCAAGAAGGCAGATCCTGAGTTTACCTCAGCTAGAGCAGGAATCAAACCAGCATTGTTGACAACATTCTGAATCATGCATTAGCCAGTTAGCCAACTGAGCTAACTGGCTATCGCTTCTGCAGCACTCTGCAGTCTCTCTCCATTTAAATAAAATTCTGCTTATCTGCTCTTTTTCCCAAAGTGGACAACATTGCATTTTCCCACATTATATTCCATCTGCCAAATGTTTACCCACTCACTTAACCTGTCCATATCCCTTTGCAGATTCTTTGTGTCCTCCTCACAACTTACTTTCCTATCTATCTTTGTTTCATTAGCAAATTAGGCTACAAAACAGTCTGTCCCTTCATCAAAGTCATTAATATAGTTCATAAATCTGGAATAAAAAGCTAGTTTTGGCAATGGTAAAGAAGAAAATACTGGATTATCGTAAAAATCTATCTGGTTCACTAATGTCTTTGAGGGAAGGAAATCTGCTGTCCTTACCCACTTAGGCTTATAAGTGATTCCAGACCTACATTAATGTGGTTGATTCTTATTGCCTCCTGAAATGGTCTAGCAAGCGACTCCGTTTATTAAACATCTACACAGTAATAAAAATAAAACAGGTCAGGCTACCTGGCATCAATAAATGCACCAAATATGACAAATGCACACCCAGCACAACCTTGCAAAGTCCTCCTTACTAACATTTGGGGTATTGCACAAAAATTGGGTCAGCTGCCTCACAGGCTAGGCAAGCAACAGCCTGATTCTCAGAATCATGCCGTTCAGCCAACTTCCCAGATTTCTCTATCACCATCCCTGGTGCATGGCACAGTCTGGAGGGAGTGATCCTGGGCATCCTCAACATTGATTCTGGACCCTATGAAATCTCATGGCATCATGTCAAACATGGGCAAGAAAACCTTCTGCTGATTACCACCTACCGCCCTCCCTCAGCTGATAAATCAGTACTCCTCCGTGTTGAACACCACTTGGAAGAAGCACTTGAGGGTTGCAGGGGCACAGAATGCACTTTGAGTAGAATTTACAATGTCCGTCACCAAGAGTGGCATCACCAATCACTGAGCTGGCCAATACCTGCCAGACTCAGCCTGTGGCAGGTGGTAAAAGAACCAAAACTAGGAAAAAGATACTTGACCTCATTATCACCCATCTACCTTTTGTAGATGGGAAACAAATGCTGGCCTTGCCAGCGTTGCCCATATCCCATGAAAGAATAAAACAAAAAAATGCATCAATCTATGATATATGAGTAGCAGTGACCATCACACAGTTCTTGTGGAGGCATGGCCTTGTCTTCACATCATTGTTTTACGTGATGCTATCACTGCACTAAATGGTATAGATTCAAAATAGATTTGGCAGTGCCAATGTGAGCATCTGTGAGGTGTTGTGGGTCATCAGCAGTAACAGAATTATATTTCAGTACAATATGTAAACTTAAAGCTTGGCATATGCCTGACCCTACCCTTACCATCAAACCAGGAGATCAATTGTAGCTCAATGAAGAGTGTAGCAGCACTAAACATACCTAAACTGAGATGTCAACCTGGTGAAGCTACAACACAGGACTGCTTGTGTATAGCGGAAGCGGTATGTTAGAGTTAAGCAATCCCAAAACCACTGCATCAGACCAAGGTTCTGCGGTCCTGCCACATCCAGTTGTGAATGTGGTGGACAGTTAAGCAATTAAAGGGAGGAGGAGATTCCATGAGCATCCTCATCTTCAAGGATGGTGGAATCCAGATGTGAGTGCAAAAGGCAAGGCTGAAGCTTTACAACCATCTTCAGCTAGTTGTGCCGAATGGGTGATCATTCCTTCATAGTTACTAGGTCATAATCCTACTGTGGGAGTAGCTAATACACCACATGGACAGCAGTAATTGCCACTTCCTCAATGAAAATTAGAGGTGATTAAAGCTGACCTTGCCTGTTAGGCCCGCATCCCTTCATTGAATAAAACAAATTATTGCTGGAGGATATGATAATGCACTGAATTGAAGTGCTGATGTGCTATGGCACTGAATGGTAGATTATGAACTTACACCTGCACATTTCTCATAAAAGATCATTCCACTGAAATACCTACCTGTTCAGATGAACATAAGATCCCTTGGCACCAATTAAAGAAAAACTTGTTTTGGCTGGCATTCCTCTCTCAGCAATCACCAATAACAGGTCATCAACGAAAGCAGAGCTTTGGGGAGGGAGGAAATAAGGAAAATGTTAAATATCCTTATCACAAGTGGTCTGTATTAATGTTCAATTATGTTCAGCTATGTGCTAATCATCACACCCTATGCATTGCTTTTACGCACTTAGATCAATGGTTCCGCTTGATCCTTTCTCTAACATAACAGTAGAGCATTTATTATATGCTTTAGCTAAATCTTGGCAATATCATATATAGTAAAACTGAACAACTTTATAAAGATTTCACTTTGATTTGTATAACTTGTTTCTAATTTATATTAATGACCTGGTTAATGAAACCAAGTGCAAATTTATCAAACTTGCTGACAAGAACAACAACAGTAACGCTTTATGTGCCTTTAACATAGTAAAAACAAAGTGCTTCACAAGAGCATAATTAGGCAAAAATTGGCACCAAGACAAAGAATGAGATATTAGGACAAATGTCTAAAAGCTTGGTCAAAAATGAAGGCTTTAAGGAGGATCTTAAAAGGATCAGGGAGGCGGAGAGCTTCAGGGAGGAAATTCTAGAGCTTGGAACTCAGATGACATAGCTGCCAAATGGTGAGACAAAGCTAGTACAATGCACAAAAAGCCAGAATTGGGAGAACGTCATTTTCTCACACGGTGATACCATTGAAGGAGGCTACAGATATAGGGACGGGCAAAGTCTCAGAGGCATACACCAGGATGAGAATTTTAAAATTGAGGTACTAAAATAGGTGGGGCAGTAGAGACAAAGAATAAAGCAAAACGCTTGCACACAATACATTGGTCACACAAGTGGTGAATTAAATGTAATATTTAAAGGTAAACACATTGGTCAATCAGTGAGTATAAAGCAAATAAGATTGAATTGGCAGAGAGGAAAGAACAAGGAGTGATAGTTGACTCATTACTTACAAAGTTTAGACAATATAGTAATGCAAATGCAACTGCCTAACGTATAACTGTCCAAAACAGTGAAGTATAAGTCTCCAGAGCTCTTATCTAACTTTGCCCTACTCCACTTTGAGTGCTATGTCCAAACCTGACCACCAATGTGAATGAAAATATCAGCGTTCACTGGAGAGGCAGAGAAGAGCAACAAGGCAAGGCGCGTACTAAGTGCAAGGCTGTGGTGGATATTTGGGGAGAATCTACTCACTGGAATGAAGATGATTAAAGTGGAAAGGGGAGAAATATAACAATTTAAATGGAAAAGTTAAACTGACCCAGAATATTACTATAAAGTAGGTTAAAACAGTAGACCAGAACACTTAAGTTAGTGAAAAGTGAATTGAAGTGATTTCTTTTACCACAAGAGTGATAAATGTTGAAATTAATCTAGCAGTCAGGATAGTAGAAACATGTACATCAGGGACATTCAAAATGCAGCTAGATGCCAGAAGAATGAGGTTGGATGGACTGAACTGTTTTTTTTTGTCTTAAATCCTTAATTTTTCTTGCATTCTCCATCTGAATCCATGGAACATTTTAAAAGGCTGTCTGCCATTATGTGCAGACAACAAAATAGATAGTGGATCCTCTATGGAGTAGCAAGAAACAGCAGCATCACCTTGGATGGAAAAGTATGAGACCACTGGGGAGGGGAATCTGTCACAATACACTCAGTGAGAGAATAACGAGGGGGAGCAAAGGAATCAAATACATTTAACTTCCAGTACTATGGGGAGTTTTTATTATTCATTCATGGAATTGGGTGTTGCTGATGAGGCCAGCATGTATTGTCCATCCCTAATTGCCCTGGAGAATGTGATAGTAAACCACCACCTAAAAATGCTGCAGTCCTTGCAATGAAGGTACTCCCTGCAACATTGCTGTTAGATAGGGGGTTCCAGGATTTTGATCCAGCGATGATGACGGAATGACGATATATTTCCAAGTCAGGACGGCATGTCACTTGGAAGGGAACTGTCAGGTAAAGGTAGGTAAAGGTGTTCTCATTCATCTGCTAACCTTATCCTTTTAGATAGTAGAGGTTGCAGATTTGGGAGATGCTGTTGAAGAAACCTGTTGTAATGCATCTTGTAAATGCGACACATTGCAGCCATGGTGTTGGGAGGAGTAAATGTTTAGCATGGTGAATGGGGTCCCAATCAAGTGGGCTGCTTAATACTGGATGGTGTTGAGCTTGAGTTGTTGCAGCTGCACTCATCCAGGCAAATCCTGCTTTGTGCCTTGTGGATGATGGACAGGCTTTGAGGCATCATGAGGCAAGTCACTTGCTGCAGAATTCCCAGCCTCTGAATGGCTCTTGTAGCCACAGTATTTATATAGCTGGTTCAGTTATGTTTCTGGTATGGCACACCTTAGTTGGTGGTTGGAGAGACCAATCCTTGAGAGACAGGTTCTGCTACAAGCACCACACATAAAGCTACCAGTATCGTGAGTTGTTGTTTTTGGCGTTGGTGTCTGTTGCTAAGCCGCTGTAGTCACTCATTGGTCATCACTGGTGGTGCACGGCAGCCCACAGGAGGTTCACCATTTTCCTCTGTCATCAGCTAGTGACTCCCAGGTACAATAAACGATGTCCAGGATCTCCATGTCACACTTGCAAGTATCCTTGAAGTGAAGCTTTCAGCGTCCTACTGGTTGTTTGGCTCCGACTACTTCACCATATAGAAAATCCTTGGGTATGCGACCATCTTCCATCCTATGGATGTGCCCGAGCCAATGAAGACCACCTCTGTTTGATAAATGCTAACAAATTGGGACCTGTGTCTTTGAGAGGACTGACACATTCATGATTTTGTGCCGCCAGGATATACCCACAAAACACTGCTGACACAGCGAAGATAGGAATTGTTGAGTTCTTTTTGGATAGCTGTAAGTCACACAGCAAGGTGCTGAGAACACAGACCTTATAAACTATCAGCTTGGTCCTAAGGGTCAGCTTGGTATTATTCCATGTGTGTTTTGTGAGTTGGTCAAAGGTGATAGCTGCTTTCCCAATGTGTGTATCAAGTTCTGTATCAAGGGACAGATTGTTTGTCACCATGGATTCGAGGTAGCAGAATTTGTTTTTTACTCCCTACAGGGTGTTATTTAGTGTTATTTATTTATTTATTATTTGACCACATGGACTGCAGTGGTTCAAAAAGTTGGCTCACCACCACCTTCTCAAGGGCAATTAGGGATGGGTAATAAAAATGCTGGCCGGGAGCAGAGGTGCAGCACCTTGTCCCACAACCATGGTTTTCTTGATGGTTATAGTCAGGGAGAGCAAGTTATAGGCATGGGAAAGACAGTATGTGAGTTTTTGTAGCTGAGTTTCCATGTGGGCAACAGTACAGCAGCATCAGTTTACAGGGGTTCTCTGATTAACACATGCTGTATTTTTGTCTTCGCTTTTAGTTTTGATAGATTTTAAAGCTTGCCATCTGACCTAGAATGCAAGTAGGCTCCTTCTATGCCTGCAGGGAAGGCAAAGGTCAGAAACATGAAGAGGAAGATGTCAAACAGAGCAAGTGCTAGGACACTGCCCTGTTTCACTCCATCTTTCACTCTGAAACTGTCGGAAGTGGAGCCATAAAACGGTACAGTCTGTGCAAGTTGCAATGGAAGAAGCAGATGAGACTGAGGAGCTTTGGTGAATAGCCAACTTTCCTCAAAATCAAAGTCCTGTTTTGTTGATGGTGTTGAATGCCTTAGTGAGATCTATGAAAGTAAGGTAAGGGGGTACACCCTGTTCTTTATACTTCTCTTGTAGCTGGCGTATGGAAAAGATCATGTCCATAGTAGCTCTGCTGGCACAGAAACCACACTGTGCTTCTGGGTGCATTCACTCTGCAAGTAAAGGGAGTCTTTAAGTATGAACCTAGTAAAGGCCTTCCCAGTGATGCTAAGGAGTGAGATCCTCCTGTAGTTGTTGGTCTTCTTTGTCGCCTTTGTGTTTGTATGGTATGATGATTTTTGCATTGCCCATCTCCTAATGGAAGGAGGAGAAGCTCATGTAGGTGTGGAAATAGATAGGAGTTTCCGTGTTTGAGCAGATCAGCTAGGATTCCATCCTTGCCAGGTTTTGTTTGCTAAGCAGTCACTGGCCTTCTCGAGCTCAAGTGATAAGGAATCTTCATTTAGCCTATCCATGACAGGAGGCTGTGGGAGGGCATCAAGCATGGACTGGCAAATATCCATCATACAAGAGTACAGCTCACAGTAATGTTCAGCCCAGTGGGATATCTGTTTACTTCTCTTGGTGACTACTTCACCATCTGCTGATTTCAGGGGGGTAAACTTGGTGATGGTAGGACTAATTGCTTTCTTTTTTGTGTGATATCTCCCTGTCTTTTACACAACTGCCTTGGCTACTTTCAGGTTGTGCAGTGTTTTAGCTGCTGAGTTTATGTTGTGCATCATGTGAGCTTTGTTTTTAGTGGGAAGTGCTGGTGTTTGGCATCATTACTTGTGCAAGGAATGTTGATGTGTGACGGGCTGTTGTGTTTGGAACTGTGAAGCTTTCGGGGGTGCACTTACACTTGCTGCTGACAAGAGACGGATCGGTGTCACAATCTGCACAATCCAAGCTGGTAGTTGTCGGCGTGGAGAACACTGGGCAGATCGCACCTTCTCGTGATTACCAGACCTAGCTGGTGTCCAGACTTTGGGTGACACCATGATACAGTGTGGCAATGTCTGACCTGAAAGAAGGTGCTGGTGACATGGAGTTCATTCAGGGGACAAAGCTCAAGAAAGCATTGTCTGTTATTATTGATCTTGCCTACCTCATGATGATCCAGGCACATTGGTCATGAACCACTTTCTGCCCCAAGACATGCACTGAAGTCACTCTGGATGACTTGCTCTCGCCATTGGAATGTTCCTCAGAATATCACCTAGGGAGTCGTAAAAATGCTTTTTGTCTGAGGTGCTGACATAAGGAGTTTCTGTGTAGGTGCATTTGATGTTGACTGCACCTCTGTCAATGACAGCCACACAGAGACGAGGCGCTCCGAGGTTGCTGCTGAACAATCAATTGACTGTGTCAGCTGGTTGCTCACTGCAGAGCCTACACCAAGCTCATGGTGGTCTTCAGCACTCTTTCATTCCAGTAGAAGGTGTAATTAGCGTCACGAATAAAGCCCGTGTCGCTAGTTTGATTTCTTGTAGAGTGGCAATGTCAACACCAAGTTTGTGTAGCCCCTGTCAATCACTTGCTGTGGAATGTAGGTCTTTGTTCATGCCAGTGCACATAGACCTCACATTCCAGCTTCCAAGCCAAAAGGTTATGTTTCTTTGTTTGCTTCATAACCTAGGCATGGTTTTAAGAGGTGAAGACTTGCTTATTCGTGACGCTAATTACACCTACTGGAATGAAAGAGCACTGAAGACCACAGTGAGCATGGTGTAGGCTCTGCAGTGAGCAACCAGCTGACACAGTCAATTGAGTGGTCAGCAGCAGCCTTGGAGCGCCTCGTCTCAGTGTGGCTGTCATTGACGGAGGTGCAGTCAGCATCATATGCGCCTACGCAGCAACTCCATCTGTCAGCACCTCAGACCAAGAGCATTTTTATGACTCCCCAGGTGACGTTCTGAGGAACATTCTAATGGTGAGAGTAATTCATCCTGGGTGACTTCAGTGCATGTCTTGGGGCAGATAGTGGTTCATGACCAATGCACTCAGGTCATCATGGGGTGGGCAAGGTCAACCATAACGGACAATGTGCCTCCCTCTTGATCTCATAGGCTGGTATCCAGAGGAAGGATGAAAGCCTTTATGTCTAGGGCCTAGTTGGCTGCAGGAGTTACCAGAAGGTGCTAACTTGAGGGAAACCCCAACCGCCTAATGGAACTCCACTCCAGATTTTGTTGGCTTTAATCCCTTAGCTATTAATACTTGATGTTGTTGTTGTTAATGTTGAAAGGCACAACAGGAAGGGCCCAGATTGCCATATATGTGGATGAGATTTTGTCCTCCAGGTGTGCCATTCCCTGGCACCTCTCATGGCAGCCAGCTGGCACAAAAGTTACTTGCCACTTATTAGCCTAAGCTTGAATGTTGTCCAGATTCTGTTACATGCACGGACTGTTTCTTCATCTGAGCAGATCTGAATGGAACTGAACACTGTGCAGTCATCAGTAAACAGCCCCATCACTGTTCCTTTCTTTCTGTTGGAGGGAAGGCCATTGATGAAGAGACTGAAGATGGCTGGGCCCAGGCACTGACCTGAAGAACTCTTGCAGTGATGCCCTGGGATGGAGATGATTGGGTTTCAATAAAAGTGTAAACCATACATTTAAATCCTGCCTTTATAGGGAAGCAAATGTGAAATATAATAGTGTCACCAGTCCATTAGCATTTGCTGCAGTATTGTGACTAAATATGTATCCGTTAATTACTCGAAATGCTCAGAACAATCAGTATTAGATCCTTACTGAACAATGAAGACAAAACAATAAAATGAAAGTTCAAACAACCAACAGGCTAAATATGACTCCAATCAGTGGAGACTTTTCCCCAGTTCAGAATGAGTTAAATTTTACTCGGGCTCCTTGATGCCACACTTGGTCAAATGTTGCCCTTGTGACAAGGGCAGTCGCTCTCACCTCACCTCTGGCATTCGGCTCTTTTGTCCATGTTTGGACCAAGGCTGTAATAAGATCTTGAACTGTGATCTGGCTGAACCCAAACTAAGCATTTGTAAGTAGGCTGTTGTTAAACAAGTGTCATTTGTTCGCACTATCAACAACACCTTCCGTCACTTTGTTGATGATTAACAGCATGCTGATAGGCCAGAATTTAGCTGATTGAATTTGTCCATCTTTTTGTCGACAGGACATAGAAGGGCATTTTTCACTTTATCAGGTAGATGCCAGTGTTGTAGCTGTACCGGAATAGCTTGGCTAGGGATGCAGCAAGGGCTGGAGTATGTCTTTGGCACCACAGTCGGGATGGAGTCAGGGCCTGCAGCCTTTGCTGTATCCAGAGTCCTCAGCTGTTTCTTGATAACACGGTAACACTTGCAGTGAATCAAATTAGCCAAAGTCAAGCTTCTGCAATGGTAGGAGGCCAGGATGGATCATCCACTGGGCATTTCTGGCTAAGGTGATGGCAAACCCTTTGGTAAAGTGCTTTACTCAACTGAAGTCCTATATGATATGAGTTTGTTTGGTTCACCCTAATGCCATCAGGGAACATGATCAGCACACAGTGAAACCAGGCAACCTGAATATCGTGGGAAAAACTATTAGTTCTGTATTTTTGGTGGATGAAGATCTTTGTTGAAAAACTAAGATTGGAAAATAGGTTGGTAATGTTTGAAGGTTCACTTTCTTCCTTGGGCTTCATTGCTCACTTAGCACATATTACCAGTTGTCCTAAGCACTTTCAGTAATTTACAGATGCATAATAGTTACTGCAGCAAACATTAAATCATTAATAAGACTGGGGACACAGTTAAATTTCATGATTATTTGTGCATAAAGATAGGGTTGATATTAAATTGTGCTATTGTCCTTACTGTGCCAATTATCGTACTATGCCTCATTAATGAAATTCAGATGGTTAAACAGTTTTACCAATATTACAAAGGTAACTTCTCTGGAGAGGAAAATGGAACTGTCTCCAAGAGCTCTGTGAGGGCTTGAGAGAGAGCAGAGCATGGGATTGAAATGTGACACCGATGGGGGTGGTCAGAGGAGGAGTTGTGTGCATGTAAGGGAGATGGAGAGGCAGATGCCGAAATCAGGAGAATCCGAGTGAATGTACACGTACTGATTTGTGCCTCTTATCCATACCCTACTCCCTTCATCACATGATTAACGTCAGTACCTTCACTGAGTCTAGGATCTAAGCTCTGGAATTCCTGCCCTAAACCTCATCAGCTCCCAATCTCGATTCCTTTAACATTTTAACCAAGCCCTTTCCTAATATCTCCTCCTTTGGCTCAGTGTCGGTCATTATCAGATTTTGTTCCTGTGAAGTACCTTGGACCATTTTATGACATTATAAGCACTATATAAATCCAATTTGTTAAGAACATAAGAAATAGGAGCAGAAGTAGACCACTGGGTCCCTCGAGCCTGCTCCATTATTCAGTACAATCATAGCCAACTTCAATGTCACTTCCTTACCCACTTCCCATAACCCCTGCTTCCCTTCAAGTGCAAAAATCTATCTCAGTCCTTAGTATACTCAATGATGGAGAATCCACAGCCCTCTGGGATAGGCAATTCTAAGATTCACAACTCTATGAGTGAAGAAATGTCCCCTTATCTCAGTCCTAAATGATTGGTCTCTCATTTTGAAGCTCTGACCTTGTGTTCTAGCTGTGTGACAGTCATAGAAGGAGTGAGGTGTCTATGTGAGATCTAGAGAATTGTTATCCAGAGACAAATGGTGCTGTTTGGTTGGTATAGACTTCTGGGTGAAAGCTCTCTGATGAAGGAGTGAGAAATGTAAGTATTGGGCTGGAGGAATAGAGATGGAGACGTTTTGAGTGCATCTCCTGAGAATAAAGGTCTGTATCTGAGTATCACATATACAGAGAGATAGGTATATCTCCTGAAACCTTTTTATTACGGAATCTAGCCAAGGTCTGAGACCCTTAGTGCAGGACATCAACAAGTCTAAGAAACATAGAAAAGTTCAGAAATCAGTCATTACATGACCGAAAGGAAGCGAGGGGGGACATCGAGGTGTCTGTGTATGTTTGTAATTAGGAGGATGTAAAGATCTTGTTCTTTAGCCTGTGAGAATGACAGGAGAGGGGGAAGGTAACAGAGAGTCAGAGCTTGTCTCTCTCTATGCTGCCCACATGTACAGGGGTAGAAGGAGCTCTCTGTGCTCCGAGCTCCGGCTGCAGTCCTGCACCTGTCGCTGCGGAATCTCACCTGATCCGAGCCAAGCTCTCGGGGGCCGGTCTATATTTAGCTGCTGCCGCTTTCACTCTCACTTCGGACAGCTCTCTGACGGCCCAACTCTTCTCAGCCACCCTGCCTCCCACAGAGAGAGAGAAATTAAAAAAAAACAAAACACCCACTTAGCCAAGAAAGCATTTGTATATACGGAGAGAGAATTATAAAGTTCAACGGACTCCCTCCCTTGAGAAATAAATAGTGGACTGCTGTGTGACTTTCCAAGGCGATTCAGAACAGTGTGAATTGAATCAGAAAAGGTTTTCGGGCTCCAGGGGACTGTTGCATACATCCTAGCACGGCCTAAAGAGTCTGTCCTTGCCTTGAGACTGCTCAGATTACCCGTCCCTGGGGTGGAGACTGAAATACATCAATCATGGACTCGCTGCAGCAACGGGGCAAATTCGAGATAAGCTGGAACGAATCCCTGGTCTCGATTCTGACCCTCCTCCCTCCCACGTCCCGGTCTTGCTGTCTGCTCTCCAGTCCTCTCCCCTCTGTGAAGCTGTGCGTGGGGCCGAGGCTGCACTCGGCTGTTTAGCTCCCGCCCCATGTGCGATGTAGCGGGTTGCACAGCACCAGGAATGAGCGGAGTCATCGCACTCCTGAAATCCGAAGCCGCCCTTGATGCACTCGAGCAGCTGATTCAGGCTTTCTTTTGTCGCGAAGCGCCTCAATATGGGCATTTCAACCTCCCCCGAAATACAAGCCCACAGTGCAGGGGGCCACACGCTCGCATATACACAAACAGATACACGTGTACGCATATGCACACAGCTACATACACACATGTTCCCGCTCGTAAAAGGGTCAAGAAGGAGCGGGCACAGATTTAAAGTGATTTGCAAAAGAAGCAAATGGGACGTGAGAACAAAGCTTCTTCGCACAACGAGTGGCTGGAGTCCGGAATGCACTGCCTGGATGTGTGGTTAACTAGCGTCATTAACTCGCAAAACGTTACGAATTATGCTTTCAGACGCCGTTTACAGTTTGCATCCGTCGCCTGCACATCCAAAGTTATTAAAGTTTACATGTGCGCAAGGACTTTATAAACCCTCTGTGCACATACACAAACACCAATATACATACACAAATATACAGCCAAATGGCAGGCCTACATTCACACAATATTATACCAGATAATTTGTTTTTAGTCCTTTTTTTTAAATCTTGATTTTTTTTTAATTTAAAGAATTCAATAAAAGCCAAAAATAAATCTTAGGCCATCAAAACTAGAACGCCAACATGGTGAGACATATAAAAAAATCCTGAAAGTTGACAGCAGCTGGCAACAGAAGAAGTGCAGTATCAACAATATCAAAATGTGGCACAGTGTATAGTCTTAAAGCATAATTCAAAATGATTCCACTTTACTTGTATCAAGAGCGCATGGAATGGTTACAGCACAGAAGAAGCCCATTCAGTCCATTGTGTCCATGCAAGAGCAACTCACCTAGTCCCAACCCCACCACCCCCCGCTTTTTCCCTGTAGCCCTGTAAATCTTTGCACTTCAGATAATACCAAATTCACTTCTGAAGGAATGATTGAACCTGCCTCCCACGCAGTGCGCTCCAGATCCTAAGGACTCGCTGCACAAAGAATTTTTTTTCCTCACATCGCTGTTGCTTCTTTGCCAATCACCTTAAAAATAAAGGAAACAGTACCCATGTAGGCTGGGCTGGAGCAAGATATATTTGCATGCTTCTAGGACCAGAGGGCAAAATAGGTCAGGCTAGGGTAAATGCTCAAGGGCACAAGCTGAGTGTATTTTACTGATGATTGCCTCAGAATTAACCAAATTATCAGTCTCAGGAATTTTGTCAGACGCAAATTTTTGTTTCTACAAGGCCAGTTCAGCCACATATGGAGCCATGCTTGGTTTGGTGTTTGGTTCCTTTTTTGTAAGCCTTAAAAATTAGAATTAAATCAAATCCAAGGTGAAGGGAAAGAGTTTAAAACTGCTATCCAGTTGTTAAAAGAGGTAAAGGGAATGTGTGCAAAAGATTTTACTTTTTTGGTAACATTGAATTTTCCTCCCCGGTGAATTTAGATTAACAATTAAGAAACCAAAAAGTTCCTGGGAAAGTAATTCGTTTGTTGTCAGTGGGTGCAGGAGAAGTTGTAGCCAAATAAATGTCTACATGAATGTGGCTGTGTGTGTTTGTTGTGATTAGAACTGTTCCCGATATGCAAGAAAAGGTGGCTGACAGACAAGTAAACTGGTCAGTGGCCCAAGAGTGAATAAGACTGTCAAGAGGAGTAAACTTGTCCAATGTGCATAAAGGTTTAAAAATTCAAAAATTGTAATCTTTATCTTTTTCTCATAACACCTTTTCTTTCTCTTGCACATTTTCTTTTTCTTTTTCTCTCATATAGCTAAGTTTGTCAAGCGACATGCCACACACACACACACACACACACACACACAGTCCTTGGTGCCATAAGGCATGCTGGTAAATGCTCCTGTGTCGGAGTCTAGAGCCTGCACCACAATTAGGTGCAGGCCTCTATGTATATAGAATATGGAGCTTAATGCCTGTTTCGGCTCCCTTTTACATTATTCATTAGTAACTGACTGCAACATGTGCCATGTACGTTGCAATCAGTATTTTCAGGCGCTTGGAACCAAACCAATGCTCTTTAAAGGATCCACTTTTGCTTCCCAAAAACTAAGCTTTCATTTTTTTACTTACCCATTGAGCTTGGAGGAGCAGGGGGTCTCCTTCAAGATGCGCATTAAAGTTATAGCTGCATAGGTCACCACAACCCCCCGACCCCTCAACTTTACTGATCGCCTCAGCTGATGTATGAGTTGACCAATATTTGTTCTTCTTGAGGCTGGCAAACTGGTGCTCAAAATTCACTGGTGATAAAAAATAGTGCCAGTGAACCAGTCTTGTGTGACCATGCCATCAGCTTCATTTGCAATCCAATTTCCAAGACAAGTTCTTTTCACATGCGCATACCCACACACCCTCTCTTACTCACAATCTGAAGGTTGCAAGGGATATCCAGTGCTTGCTGTTACCAAACTGTTCTTTCAAGACTTGATCTGATAATTTTCACCTCTTTTTCCAGCCCTAAACCCATACTGCTCTACCTCCTGCTGATACAGAATTGAATCAGTTCTCCTTTCTGAATGCAATTCCCAAAGCTTGTTCAAAGAGGTAAGTTTTAAGGAAACTGAAAGGAGCAGTGCAAATTGTGGATGCGCAGGAGACCAGAGTTGAAAGGGCACAGAGATCTCAGCAGGGTGTAGGCTGTCACGGAAATGGGGAGGACGAGGCCATGGAGGGGCTTGAGAAAAAGACGAGAGTTTTAATATTGAGACATTGTGGGCTGGGAGCCAATGTAGGTGAGTGAATAAACACAGAGTAATATTTACTGGTATACTCCAACATACAAAGACAGAAGCACGTTTTCACAAACACACAGTTGCATAAATGCTGTCATTGCCATCAGCATGTTCACAGTTCCTATAACCATGCACTCACTAGCATGGAGATTTTCTCTCCTTTGCTCTGACAGACACATTGGAATATGTATGTTTATGAACTAAAGTCTTGTGATACCCCATCATCTTTTTCTTCAACACAGATATCACTCTGGGGAAAAGAATTGTTGACTGCAGCGTGGGGGGCTGAAAAAAGTAACAGAATAATTGCTGCTGTTGCTGAGTTGCATAGCTGTCTCTGTCCTTCATCTGCAGGAATCCAGTCAACAGGAATGAGATGAAATTCTTATCAGGCTTCTGAACTGTACAATTCTGACAATGTTGGATCCTATTTAACTATCTTATCTGAATGGAAATTAATAGGAACAAGTCAACATAGTGATATAAATGGAAGGGAATTAAAATCTATAGGTCGTCAAAACACAGATACTCTGTTGTTAGTTTGATGCTTTATTTTATTACATTCTAGAGCCTGTGATCTTCTTGCACCGAGGTTCAAAAAGACATAGAATTTGCCATAGATTATATATATTACAAGGGTACTCAATGACAGTGTGAATCATAGATTGTAGACAAAACCATTGTCCCTGCCCCACACCAGCTCCTACTGCAGCTGAAGTTAAATTTAAAATTCTCAGAAATTGTAGTGAATAGAAACTTCTATTCTGCTTCATATTGGCCGAAGTCCATTTCATGAATGTGCCGTGTTTGACTTCATGTGATATCGTGGTCTATTCACTTTCGTGTAGTTCCACTTGTCTCATTGCCTCCAGAACATTATCAGCCTCTGACTGTAACATAAAAACTGCACCAAAAACTCACAAAAGTCCAAACACAGCCCTGAGGAGCCACAAAGATTTATGTATTAATAAGTTAAGTGTAATTATACATTGTATAAGGAAAATGAGTGGGTTCAGGTTTTGTGTCCATGCACTATTTATAATATTAGATAAAGCAGACCAAATGAGATTTTACTTCAAAACCCATTAAATGAAACATGCATTGTTTGGAAGGTAGGAAACATGGGCCAGAATTTTACCTTTAGCGAGCGGGCATGCGGCAGGCCCGACACTTCAGGAAATGAGGTGTGATGATGCTGGGAGGGCTTCCCAATCTCATCATGCCGCCTCATGATATTTCAGTCAGCAGGCGCATGCAGAAATCGGAAGCGCACCCGCTGACAATTAAAGGGCCAATTAAAGCCATTAAAGTCCCAATCCTCTGCAATTTTAAGTGGCTCGTGCACTTTTAGGTTTGGTGCACGGGTCAATCAGCCAGACGGCCTTCACATTTTTCATTTATTCTATATCCAGGTTGGGATAAAGGACCCAGAAGATGTTCGCAAGGTGAGGAGTTAGAAGTTTTGAATTGAGCTGGTAGTTGGTGGATTATAGATCATTTTTTGGTTGATTTGGATAATTCTAGGAGAGTTAGACATTTGCAGAGGCTTTTTGCAGAAAGGCCCCTTCGGTGCTGAAATGTGGGCAACCATCAGGTCAGACTTGGGGATTGTGCACTCATCTCTTTGAAATTAACAACTCTGGTTTATCTAAAAATGTGCATGTTCTTCACACCTCACATTCTAAAACTTCAGCCATGATTACATATTTAGCATTTCAAACTTAGCTTTTTTGATAACTCAACAAACTCCAGACCAGCTGTCTGCAATTCAAATAAATCTCCCCCACACACAACCTCATACAGAGAAACTAATCCAAACCCTACTATTAACCTACTTTTACAATAAATCACAATAACATTATGAAAATTATTATATTTTCATGACATCAGTCAGGCACGAAATTCTCTTAACAACACAATGCTGACTGTCTTTGATTAATCTATGTCTTTCTAATGGCAGTTGGTACTGTTCCTCAGAATTTTTTAGTAATAATTTGTCCTCCACTGAGGTTAGCTTGACCGGCCCCTAACTGCTCACCTATCCCTTTCACCCATTTTTCAAAGTGGTAACATCAGCAACCCTCCAGCCCTGCAACCATGCCTGTAGCTAGAGAGGACTGGAAAATAATGATCAGAGCCTCTACTATTTCCACACTCGCTTCTCTTAACAGCTGGGATACATTTCACTGGGGCCTGGTGATTTATCAGCTTTTATCCTGTGTGACTGTGACAAAGATAATCTTTCTCTCCTTATTTTTCTCAACCCATCTGCTGCCTTTGACACAGTTAACTATACCGTCTTCCTCCAAGGCCTCTCCATTGTTGTCCAGCTGGGTGGGACTGCTCTCATGTCGTTCCGTTCTTATATGTCTAATCAGAGCCAGGGAATCACTCGGAATGGCTTTTCTTCCTGTTCCTGCACTGTTACCTCTGGTGTCCCCCAAAGATCTATCCTTAGCCCCCTCCTATTTCTCATCTACATGCTGTCCTTTGGTGACATCAGCTGAAGGAACAGCTCCTCTTTTTGAGGAGGCAAGAAGGAGGGTTAATGAAGCTAACATGTTTGATGTAATTCACATGTATTTGAGTAAAGCGTATGACAAAGTTCCACATGGCAGGTCGGTCAGAAAAGTAAAAGTCAATGGAATCTAAGGGAAAGTGACAAATTGGATCCAAAATTGGCTCAGTGGCAGATAGCAAAGGGAAATAATGCTCTATGAGTGTTTCTGTGACTGGAAGGCATTTTTCAATTGGGGTTTCATAGGGTTCAGTACTAGGTTGCTTGCTTTTCATGATATATAATATATATATGTACCTTCTCATATGTCCACTGATGACATTGAGCTCTATCTCATGCTGAGCTCTCTCGACTCTTGCACTGTTGCTAAATTATCAGACTGCTTATTTGATATCCTGGCCTGCATGAGCAGTAATTTCCTCCAATTAAATATAGCGAAGGCTGAAGCCATTGTTTTCGGCCCCCACTCCAAACTCCACTCCCTAACTACCAATTATATCCTTGGAACAGTCTGAGGTTAAGTCAGTCTATTCACAATCTTGGTATCACATTTGATCCTGAGATGAGCTTCTGACCTCATAGTCCTACCGTCACTAGGACCTCCTATTTCTAAGTCCATAACATTGCTCAATTTCACTCTTGTCTCAACTCGTGTGCTGCTTAAACCCTCATCCATATCTTTGTTACCTCTAGGCTTGACTATTTCAATGCACTGCTGGCTGCCCTCCCACAGTCATCAAAACCCTGCTACCCATGCCTTAACTCACAGCAAATCCCATTAACCTATCACCCATGTGCTTGCTGACCTACATTGGCTCTTGGTCAAGCAGTATCTTGATTTTAAAATGCTCATCCTTGTTTTCAAAATGCTCTATGCCCACACCCCTCCATATCTCTATAATCTCCTCCAATCCCACAACCCTCCAAGTTATCTACACTCATCTAATTCTGGCGATGTGTGTATTCCCAATTAAAATTACTTCATTGGTGGTGGTGCCTTCAGCTGCCTTGGTCCCAAGCTCTGGAATTCCCTCCCTACATCTCTCAATCTCTCTACCTCACTTTCCTCCTTTACAACATTTCTTTCGATTTTCCTTGATTCTACTTGCCAACATTCTTTTCATGCCATCTCTTTGTTTTCCTAACTTTCTTTTTAATCTCATCGCTGCTCTTTCTGTACTCTTGTGGGTTTTCTGCAGTACTGACCCCTGATGTTATGCTTCCTTTTTGTGACTTAACCTACCATGTATGCTCCTTGACATCCAGGAAGCTCTAGGTTTTAGAGTCCCAACCTTTTTCTTTTTGTGAGTGTATTTTCTCTGAACTCATGATATCTTCTTGATTGTGTCCCACTGCTGACACTGATTTACTTTCAGTAATTGTTTTCAGTCCACTTTTGCTAAATCACATCTCAGCTGAGTAAAATTGGCCTTTCCCCAATTGAGAATTTTTACCCTTAGTCTATCCTTGTCCTCTTGCATAACTATGCTCCTACTGAATTGTAATCACTATCATCAAAAGTCCACTCATGCCCCTTCTACTTGCCCAGCTTCATTCCTTAAAACTAAGTCCAGAAATGCCCCTTCTCTCATTCGGCTTATGTACTGACAAAAAGTTCTCCTGAATGCTACTCATTAATTCTTTTAGGCTGATTCAATCCCAGTAAATACTAGGGCACTTGAAATCCCCTACCATATTGTTTTTGTACTTCCCAGAAATTTGTCTATATCTTTGGTCTTCTATCTCCCTTTTACTATACTCCTGCGGTACATTCCCAGCAGTTTGGTTGTCCTATTTTTGTTCTTCAGTACAATACATATGGACTCATTTGATGATCCGTCTAGTAAATTATTCGTCCTCACAGCTGTAACAGTTTCTTGAACCAATTATGTAAACTCCCCTCCTTTTTAATCTGTCTCTTTAACTTGTTTGAAAATCATGTAACCAGGAATGTTGAGCTGGCATTCCCGTCCTTCTTTAAGCCGTGTTTCAGTAATAGCTATGATATCATACTTCTACTTTTCTATCTGCGCCCTCAACTCCTTTGCCTTATTCACTTGATGCTATGCATTGAAATATATACCACTAAGCACTGCCAATTTCCTTTGTCTATTTTCTAACCTTTGTTCTCTCTGCTTTCCGCATTTGTTTACAAATTTTCTGCTCTCTATTTTCAGCTTTGCTTTGCTGTATTCTGAAATTATGAGCAGAATCATGTGAAGGCGATGGAGTACACAGACACTGGCTGGAGAGCTAACAAGGGCCCCATGTTTCCTACTTTCGGGAAGGCCCACTGCATCTTGTCCCACTCATGCACTTGACAGGCCATTGGTGGGCCTCCCTCTGGGATGAAGGACCCTGGGGTGGAAGTCCCGCCCACTGAGAGCCATCAGCCAATCATAGACTGGGCAGATCTATTGAACAGCAGCACCTCTGACATTCATTCTGAAGCCAACAAAGTAGGTCTCATGAAAAGGCTGTTTCTCCACTCAGCCACTTGAATAGTTTGTGGTAAAGAGATTGGGAGAAAGAGCTTTCTGAGTGTTGATCACTCGTTGTGTCAGAATAGGTTTCCCAGCTATTTCTTCTAAATCTTCCTCACGCCAGCCGACAATGAAGAGCAAAATTATGTGGATGCTGAAGATCTGTAATGCAAACATAAAGTGCTGGAAAAACTCAGCAAGCCTGGCAACATCAGTGGAGCGAGAAACAGAGTTAGCATTTGGAGTCCAATATGACTCTTCTTTGGAACTCACAAAGTTTTGAAAAAGAGGCACATTGGACTGGAGATGGGTCTAAAGGTAGTTACTCAGACTGTCAGAAGGTGGGAAGGGTGCTCTGTAAGATTATGGGTGCTGAAACTGTTTTAATAAATGATTTGGGCCCAGGAATTGCAGGAACAAGACCAAATTTGTAGATGATGCCAAATTGGGAGTTAAGTTAATATTGAGGAAGACAACAGCCAATTATAGGAAGACATTAATAGTGTTACAGCATACGTGTATAAATGGCTAATGAATTTGAATACAGATAGGTATGGGGTGGTTCATTTTGATAGAAAGTATAAGGAGACCAATACTCCTTGGATGGGATCGAGATGCAAAGAGATCCAGGGGTAAGATTCACAGATCATTAAAAGTAGCAATACAGGTTAGTAAAGCCATAAAATATACAAATAAAACACTAGAGTTAGTTTCTAGGAGAATAGAGTTCAAATCAGAAAAATTATGTTCAATTTATATAGAACCTTGGTTAAACCACATTTGGAGGACTGTACTTAGCTCTGGTTTCCAAGTCACAAAAAGGATGTAGAAGCACTGGGAAAAGTGAAAATATGATTTACAGGGTTGATACCAGAATGGAGAGGGTACAACCATCAGTAAAGACTGATTGGGTTGAAACACTTTTCTCCTGAAATGGGATAACTGAGAGGTGACCAGACAGAAGCCTTTAAGATTATGAAAGCATTCAACAGAAGGTTTGCCCATTTGTGGGGAGGGTGGTGGTGGGTGGGGGTGGGGTGGTGGTGGGCGGGAATGGCATTGTCCAAAACTAGGGGCCATAACTATTGCATAGCCTTGAATAAATTTAATGAGGGATTGAAGAGAAACTCCTTTATTCACATAATGTTGAGAATGTGGAAATTACTACCACATGGAGCGATTGAGGCAAATAGCCTAGATGCATTTAAGGGGAGGTTAGATTACTACATGAGGGAGAAAGGAACGGAAGAATATTTGATGACAAGATGGTAGGTGTAACATAAACAACAGATCTGTTAAACCAAATGGCCTGATTCTATGCTGTAAATTATCTGTAAGTAGTTAAGAGATAAATCCCACAAAAGCCAAATGGTTCATGTCTTTTCAAGAACTGGTAAATGGTTGACCATAGTTTCCACATCTTTTTCAGGGAACATTAAGAAGATAAATATGCATATAATCCCTTTAACCTGTTCCAACATTCATTTAGATCATGGCTGATCTGTATCTCAACTCTCTTTACCCATCTTCACTCCCTATCCTTCGACACCACGACTGAACAAAAATCTATCAATCTCAATCTTGAATTTTTCTACTGACACAGCCTTTTGGGGAGAGAGTTCTAGATTTCTACTTCCTTTCATGTGAGAAAAATGCTGTGTGAGTTTACTCTTGGCTCTAGTTTTAAGGGTTTTGTTCTGGATTCCCCACTAATGGAAATGGTTTTTCTGCCTCAATCATATTAAATCCCTTTATCATTCTAAACAACTAGATTAAATCACCTCTCAACTTCCTGAACTCAAGGCAATGCAAGTCAAGTTCATGGAACATGTCTCATAATTTAACCTTCCAGCCACAGCATCATCTGGTGAATTCCCACTGTATCCTTCCAATATATCTGTCCTGAAGTTCTGCGTCCAAAACAGAGCAGAGCCAGGGAACTAACTTGACAGGGGATTGGCAAAACTGAACGTAGAGGGGAATCTTGTGTCCTCCATTGTGGTGAGTTTGGTGATAGGGGTATTTAGACCATAAGACCATAAGACATAGGAGCAGAAATTAGGCCATTCGGCCCATCGAGTCTGCTCCGCCATTCAATCATGGCTGATAAGTTTCTCAACCCCATTCTCCCGCCTTCTCCCCGTAACCTTTGATCCCCTTACCAATCAAGAACCTATCTATCTCAGTCTTAAATACACTCAATGACCTGGCCTCCACAGCCTTCTGTGACAATGAATACCATAGATTCACCACCCTCTGGCTAAAGAAGTTTCTCCTCATCTCTGTTCTAAAAGGCCTTCCCTTTACTCTGAGGCTGTGCCCTTGGGCCCTAGTCTCTCCTACTAATGGAAATTTCTTCCCCACATCCACTCTATCCAGGCCTTTCAGTATTCTGTAAGTTTCAATCAGATCCCCCCTTATCCTTCTAAACTCCATCGAGTATAGACCTAGAGTCCTCAAATGTTCCTCATACGTTAAGCCTTTCATTCCTGGGATCGTTCTCGTGAACCTCCTCTGGACCTTCTCCAGGGCCAGCACATCCTTCCTTTAATCAGGTGGGAGGGTGATGGGTAGTGACCCCATCACCTTCCTCTCTCCATCCCGATTAATTCTGTGGCCTGTGGCCCTTCAGAACAGAACAAAGGTGGGATGGAAAAAAACACACATTCCCCCTACCAAATTTTATATCAGACCACTTGCAGACAAGAGAGAATTTCATCCCATTCTTTGGGCTAGACTTGTACCTGAATCTCAGAAGTAAATGAACTGTGATCTGACTGAATGTTTCACTCACTCTGTTCATACTTTGCTTTATTTAACATTTCACATCATCAGTGAATGATGTAATCAGCCTGATTGCTGTGATGTGTGGTCGGAAACACATCTCTGATTCAAATATAACACAAGGCTCGAACAGTGTGGTTCAGCCTCAGACAGCTGCTGGGGAGAGTGTTACAGTCATTGCTGAGAGAATGATGTTTGCAACATAGACCTATCAACTTAAAATGTTAACTCTGCTTCTCTCTCCACAGATACTGCTGGCCCTACTGAGTATTTCTAGCACTAACAGTTTTTATTAAAAATCATGCATATGTTTGCACTTCCAGTCTACTAAATCAGACCTTCTGTTAATTGTCAGGCACTTAGCTTAAAAATATCCCCATTATATTCATATTTATAATGGACGCTAACTATCAAAACATGTTATGCTGTAATTACACCCTACTGACAATGCAATTCCCAAGTTCCCTTCTGTGAGCTCAAGCCTTCATAAAGAATCAACACTCAGAAAATATCAGCTTCAAAATTGCCGTAGGTTTTGCTATTTAACTATAGATTCATAATATATTAAAAGTCTTAAGCCTGTGCATACTCTTGACTACAACATGCAACTGCCTGTTGACCAAAAAAAATTGACCTAAACATTTTCTCTTCAGTGCAAATTTATAGTGGAAACTGCCTGTGAAATCTGGTCATGCTCTCATTACACACTATGGCCAGTGGTGGTGCTGTTGCACCTCAGTTACGCATCTTCCAACTCAGCCTGTACTGCACAGAAAATTTAAGGCTGTAAAATTTGGACGTGGCGCTCATTTTTTTATGGATGTTGCTTTGTCTACAAATGTTGGCTGTGACATGCATGCACACCTGTGCCACTGGTTGAGCCAGATGGTATTTTAGTGAAGGCGCAGGTTTGATGCCAGCAGTGTTTGGAGCTCAACGCTTCAGCTAATGCACTGTCATAGCTTTGTCGGACTGAACATGTGTTCAGCAGCAGGAAGAACCAATCCCACCACAGCCTGCCTCCCCCCATCAGCACTACTTAAAGGGATTATAAACTACTTTCAGGTAGTTGCTGATTGCTTTATACTGACTGTTGCTGTAATTATAGGAAAGCAGGACTTAGGAACCGGAGTAGACCATTTAGCCCTTCAAACCTGCACCATCTTTCAATAAGGTCATGGCTGATCTGTTGTGGTCTCAAACTCCACTTTCCTGTCTGCCCCCCATAACCCTTGACTCCCTTGACTTTCAAGAATCTATCTACCTTAACCTTGAATAAACTCAGGCTCCTTTGCATTCTGGGGAAAAGAATTTCACAGACTAATGACCTTCTGAGAGAAAAAAATTCTCCTCATCTCTGTCTTAAAAGGGAGAAGTATTTGGTGGTTTCCAGAGCTGTTTAAGTTTCCAGGGAGCTGTGTGCCATGTGGTGAAGGACTTGATGTTAACTTTAAGATTTCTGTACAATCCGTTCGAACTGGGATCTGGGGCCTGTAGTTTCCATTTCCCCTACCTACAGTTTGATTGGGAGAACAAGCAGAGGTGACAGAGAGCAGGACAAGCTGCTGGTGGGTTGGGGCTTGAGGGGTGGTGGGCTTGGAGAGAAAGACTCTCAGGAGGAAGCCATATCCACCCAGAGTGTTCCGGGAGCAATTCATCTATCTCATTGTCAGCGGAGAACAATGGGTCTGATTTTCAATCCAGGATCGGGAAATCCGACACCTGGATCATTTTCTGGTTCCTATCCCACGCAGTGCCTGCATTGCTGACTAGATGCTTTTTTAAGGTTCACATCTCCTAAATGGGCCAGGGGCAAGCTCAGTGTCTAATGAGTGGCACTGGGCACTGCCAGGAAGTGGGAATTGACTCCACAGTGCAATATTTGAAGGCAGACGTTCAGCACTCTGGGTGTACCTACACCACACGGACTGCAGTGGTTCAAGAAGGCGGCTGATCACCAACTTCTTAACGGTAACTAGGGATGGGCAGCAAAGCTAGCCTTGCCAGAGACACGCACGTCCTGTGAAAGAATTTAAAAAATTGACAGCAGCTCTGACTGGTTTTGCCTTGCAGAATAGAGCAGGCAGCAACTGAGAGGGCCTGCAGCCTCACAGTGCATATTAGAGGCCATACAGTCACTGAGAAGGTGCTGGACCTGCTCTGTGTTGATAACCTTTTATTTCTCCAACAATTTTACTTCAGCAGAATCATAACTTAATGTCTCCCCATTGCGCCAGACAGCTGTGTCTCAGCGTACATCAGACTGTTCAGGTTTGCCAACCTTTCTGATCCTCTTCAACCCGTTAACAGGAACTTCAAGGAGCATAACAGTGAGTAAATCGAAGAGAAGGGTTTGCCAGCTGCCCCCCACCCCACCCTCACTCCCCTCGCTTTGAAAATAGCAGTGTGTCCTGGAGGTGTCAGAAAACTGACATGCTATCTGGAAGCTCTATTTTCAACCCCCACCTGCACCAGAACACCCCCCACTGGATGTGTGAAAATCAAGCCAAGTGTGCCAGAGGTCTCCGCTTCATTAAGGGCATGCTTACTGAAATCTGCCACGTTCTGCAGTCACAACTGCAATCTCAGAGCAGGACAAGGACTGCCAGTTGTTGTGAAGGTGCCTGTGGCCATCAATCTTTATGCATTGGGCTCCTTCCAGGCTGGAGCTTTTTGGCATTTGCAATATCTCCCAGTTCACAATCCAATGTTGCATAAGGGTAGGCACTGAAGCTCTGAAATGCCAATGCATTTCATTTGCCCAAAGCACATGGCATTGTCAGGATTGTAGGCTTCCCCATGGTGCAGGGAACCATTGACTTCATGCACATCGCTTTGCAGGAGCCAGGTGCCAACTGTGCAATCGTCAGCAACTGGAAGGGATTCCACATCCTCGTCATCCAGCTGCTGTGTGACTATATGCAATGCGACATGCAGGTCAATGCCTGGTTTCCTGGTAGCAATCATGATGCCTTCTTTCTGCCTCAGGCTGCTGTACTATCTCTATTTCAGCCTTTGCCACGAAACAGACAGCAGCTCCTTGGGAGTAGGACAATCTGCTAACCACATAGCTCATGGCTCCTGTGCGCAACCAACACACATGGACTGCCTATAACGAAAGCCATGCTGCCACATGAAATATGATTGAGCAGATCATTCGGGTGCTTAAAGCACACTTGTGCTGTATGGCCCCCTCTAGAGGAGCCTGTAGCCTATGGCAGATCTCATATTCGGATTCCTCCTGGTTTGCTGCATAACTTCACCGTCATGAGGGGACAGTCCTTGCAACTAGCTCCAGGGTGATCACTGAGTGGGAGGAGGAGGAGGAAGAGGAACAGAAGGAGGATGAGGAGGATGGGGGAAGGATGGGAGGAGGCAACCAACATGGCCACTTTCTGTGATAACTCACTGACTCTGGTGCCAATGAATGCAACCCCAATCCCCAAAAACCAACAGTCCCACACTTTACCTTCCCTCTGTTACAGAGACTTGCAGAGACTGTTAGCCAAAATAAAAGCCATTACAAAACAAACATTCCAAACTAAATTTATAAATTAGCAATATTGTGCATTCCCTGAATGCCAATTTTCCATGTACCATTGCCTGCCCCAGTGCTCCTACACAGTGCTATCCAATTGGCTGCAGCATGGCTGGTGGAAAGTTGCAGACTTTCAGTGGGGGAGTCTGCAGATGGCCTCACAGGGTAACCTCTAACAGCTTTAGCACCGGAAGGCATGCTTTTACATTACATCACCTCAGCATATATGGCAGAAGCCTGAGCTGGCTGGCTGGTGGGAAACATCAAGGACACCGGCAGAGTAGTGGTGGTAAAAGCATAAGTGCTGTTATCCTGTGTGAGGACAGCAGGTTCTTGCTCCTTGGAACCAGCCATTCCCTCAGAGCGACACCTCAGCAATCGGAATAATACTTTGGAGGACACATTCCTGGACTGCTCTGAGACCCTGCAATTTCCTTTGAACACTGGTATTCCCAGCTATAATAGCAGCAAGCTGACCTTCCTCTGCAGCACTCATACATTACTTGGCTTCTGCCTGCGTTGCAATGGATCCTAAGACATTGGCCGACAGATGCTGCATCATGGATGAGTCTGCAAGTGTTTTCATGGAGATGGTCATTGCTTCCACACTGGAGGTATGGGCTCTGAGCTCTGTGCAAAGCTCAATGCCATGTTGGAGCTGGACTCACCAATGCTCCTTGACAATGACAGCAAGCTTTCTGGCAGACCTGCCAATGCACCAAGGATTTCAGTTTGCAATCACCTATCAGCCTTTTTCTGTGTGACACACATCTAAGTCCTCATCTGAGTCCTCTCTAGTCTGACTCATGTGTGACCTTATCCACCAGTCAGCAGGTACCTGCCCCATCCTTGTTCTCTGCCCTGGCTGCAGGACATCATATTTGATATCTCACCACATACAGATTCCGCCTCTAGTCTATCCTTTAAAATATGCGCTGTGAGCTGTTAGTTGTGAGTGTGGGATTGAGTGATGTTTTTTTCGTTATCAGGTCTTCCTGCTCTTCCACCTCTTTTGTTTCCACCACTGTTTGACCAGGTTGCAGTTCTTGGGCATCTGAAAGAAGAAAGGCACTAGACCAGGGTTGCAATGTGGGAACAGGGGAAAGCAGGAGTTACCCTGCTTCAGCCATTTGCAGCTTGTAAATCAGAAGAGATTGTGGGGATGAGGAGAGGTGGGTTGTGAAAAGGAAGATTAGGTATGAGGATATCTTCATCTTTGATAGTTTCAGCTCTGTCGCTGATGACAGCCTCAGTAATGACTGCTTCAGTGATGACAATCACTATCTCCTGCATTATCCACCAGTTAGGTCCTGCTATCTCCAGTTATGCACCATTTTGACCTGCAAGAAGAGGAAAGTGTGTCAGTGAGTGTGTTGCAAAGTCTTTGGTTAAGGTAGGTGTCATTGTTGAATAGCTGACTGTGTGTGCAAACTATGAGGTTTTTTTATTCTTTCATGGGATGTGGGTGTCACTGGCTAGGCCAGTTTTTGTTGTCCATCCCTAATTACCCCTGGGAAGGTGGTGGTGAGCTGCCTTCTTGAACTGCTGTAGTACATGATGGTGTAGGTACACCCACAGTGCTGTTAGGGAGGGAGTTCAACGCTTTTGTTCCAGTGACAGTGAAGGAGCAATGATATAGTTCTAAGTCAGGGTGGTGCATGGCTTGGAGGGGAAATTGCAGGTGGTAGTGTGTTCCCAGGCATCTGCTGCCTGTGTCCTTCTAGGTGGTAGAGGTAGCAGGCTTAGAAGGAGCTGTCAAAGGAGTCGGTGAATTGCTGCAGTGTATCTGTCGATTGTGCACATTGCTGCCACTGTGCCTCTGTAGTGGAGGGAGTGAATGTTTAAGGAAGTGTATGCTATGCAAATCAAGTGGGCTGCTTGAAGGTGTCAATTGTTGTTGGAGGTGCACTCATCCAGGCAAGTGGAGAGCATTTGATCACGCTCCTGACTTTGCCTTGTGTATGGTGGACAGACTATGGGGAGCCAGGAGGTGAGTTACTCACTGCAGAATTCCCAGTCTCTGACCTGCTCTTGTAGCCACAGTATATATGTGGCTGGTTCAGTTAAGCATTCAGCCAATGTTAACCCCTAGGGTATTGATGATGGTTGTGAGGCATGTATCATATCTAAGTGTGTGAGGGTACCTTGAAGTTGTGAATGTTAGGCCTGTGTTGTAATTGGTAGAGATTTTTGGTAACTAAGTGATGGGGTGTGGTGCATTGGGCAATGTGTGAGGCTGGTGGTGCAGTTGGTGGGATATAGCATTTGAAGATTCATTCACTGACCTTGACGTCATTGAACTTCTTGCAGCATTGCATCTGGGGCCTCAGGATTCGACTCCTGGCATTGGACGTGACAGCTATCTGGTTTCATTGCTTTTCAAAAATTTGGAGGGCCCCCTGATCCCCTGTGGATAGATGACATCTCTCCTGTTCCGCATCTCCTCAACAAGATCTCCTGTGCGGCGTCAGAGAATTTTGGAACCTACCCTTTGCCATGTTATGGCCAAATTTACTACTATGGTAATTTCACAGACCAAATTTGCCACTATGATAATTTCAGTACCTGCTCCAGCCAAAATGCAAGTCCCTTTTAAGAGGTGCAGGCTTGGTTTAAATAGTGTGGGCTAGCTTGAACTCATGCATGCCTCACTCAATTTTGTGACCCTTCTCTGGTTTGCTGTCACTCAACAGTATGCTTGGCACTTTTTTTTAAGCATATCTTAATGCACACTGTTTTTTCACTTTGGAACTGCAACATGAACACTCCTTCTGTGGCCAACAAGTCTTGGTGTGGTACTTGAACTTAGAGCTTCTATCGCAGAGGTAGGAACACTATCACTGCACCACACAATCGTTAATCATATAAAATTATTTTATGGACAACTTTAGAATGCCTGATTCTTGAAAAGGGACTGTATTATATCGACATACCCTGGTGCAATTATCCTGTTTTATCTGAAGACTAATGATGCCTCGAGCATATACAGGTGCCACATTCCAATTCACGTTCTTACAGAAACAATGTCATTTGAAATGGTAAATTGAGTAGTATAATAAAAACACAGAGATCTGCTCCAGACATCAGACTCTGTTGTAGATACAACAGTGCCTTGGAGACAAATGCATTGTCTGAATTCCTTGGCCGAGCAGCAATTAAAATCTTAAGTGTCATCCTGCTCTGTTGCCTTATAATAATCAGACTTTTTGACCATATTGCAACAGGTTTGGACCAACAACCCATCCTCCCAGAACAATACATTATACATGACATAGCCTAATACCTCTGTCATTATAAAACAGCCTCATCACCTTATTTACCATAAGCGGGAGCATAAGAGATCCACAACTATGTTTTAAAAACGGTACACCTAGAACATGCAAACATCACATTCCAGAGTTACAGTTTCTTACATATACAAATGATCTGAAAATGCTGTGTGCTCCTCAGGCAAAACTGACAAAGCATGCCCAACTGCAACTGTCCTTGACCAAACAAGAATTAAATTCTGACCGGAGTTTCTATCACTAATAAAATTTAGACTTTGTCACCATAATAGGACACAGTTTGCCTTACCAGAATAAAGCATTCCACATGATAGCACCGATATTTTTGTAGCACAGTGTATCAATCAAATTACTATAAGCAATGCAAGTTGAGACCCTTAAATAAAATATTAAATGGGATAGATCAGGCAAAAACAAAATGTTCAGTTTAATAACAAGCTCAGAGGGCACAAATTAGTGAAAAATAAATTAAAAACGGACACTAGGAAAAACCTCGTTACAGAAAGCATGATAAATGTTTGTACCAGTCTGTCAAGCAGATGCAAAAATGTTCGTGAGGTTCAGAATTTAGCTGAATGTTATAATGTAAGAATTAGGTTACTTGGGGGATCCACTTCAATATGGTGAATCACCCTGCTTATTTTTTGCTTGTTTTTTCGCTCAAACTAAATAATCATCTTTAATCTAAACTAGATTATTTAATGGTTGGTAATCCAACAGCATTGAAAGCAAAACAACCTCTTCTGAACTAGTTTTGCAGGAAAGCAAAATAATTCCAAGATTAGGAATATAAATAGTGGGTTTTAAAGTCCTGGGGGAGATAAATGAGTTTGAATCAGAGATTATGAGTCTTGATTTCAACACAATGAAAATGCAGGAGGAAGAATGTGCCTGCAATGTTCAAGAGGAACAAAAGTGGAAAGTTCAGAGGAACATTATTTTATTAAATATATGCAGTAAAATAGAGAAAGACAAAGATTGTGATGTAACAAGAGAGACTGAAGACTGAAGAGAGAGGAAATAACTTACAACAGTTCCACCTATCTGGGAAATCACAACTTGGAATAAAACATAAGAAAAATATTTACCAGAAGAACCAGAATGCCCTAGATTTTTAGTTATAACAGTTTATATAAACTAGATCAGTAAACTAATGATGGTTGACTTCAAAAGATAGTGTGAAAGTGATCCGATGATTTGATATACCTCTGGCATGATGACTGATATGTGGCTAAGAGCATACTCAGCTGCAGAAGATGCCACAAAATTATCTCATAATAATGCTTACTATGATAATGTTTATCCCACCAACAAAAACAGATTATCTAGTCATTATAACATCGCTGTTTGCGGGAGCTTGCTGTGCTTAATTTGGCTGCTGCATTTTCTACATCACAACTGTGGCTTCTTTTCAAAAGTAATTCACTGGCTCTAAAATGCTTTAGAATGTTCTGAGGCCATGGAAAGTGACGCAGAGATGCAAGTCTTTCTTTTCTCTTACTGGTTGTTGAATGGTTGATTTTCCACTTTCTGCTCCTTGCCCTCCACTTACCCTGCCCCCTCCCCACACCTCAAGCCAGGTGCCACACTTACACCGTGAGGCTGAAGGGCACCATGCCACTGAAAGGCATAGATTCCCAAAATTTCCTCCCCCTAACACGGGGGCATCATTAATCTTCACATAAAACAGGATAATTGCACCAGGATATGCAGATATAATACAGTCCCCTTTCAAGAGTCAGACATTCTAAAGTTTTCCATAAAATAATTTGATTTTATATTATTAAAGGTCCTGTGGTGCAGTGGTAGTTTCCCTACCTATGGGACAGAATCTCTAAGTTCAAGTCCTACGCCCAGACTTGTTGGCCCCTATCCCTGTCAGGACCTCACACTGAGAACAAATGGGGTCAACAGCAGGTTAGCTGCAAGCATCCCTGCCTCACTTAGTAATCCTGCCCACTGTACTCAGAACCTTCTACTTACTGATGGAAACTACATGTCATTAGAACCAAAGGGCCAATGGTAATGCCTGAGGAGGAAAAACAAAACTAAGGACGGTCCCAGTTCACATCTGGCTGCCAGCCAATTGGGCTTGGACATCTATTTCAGGTGCAGGCCTACCCACAACCTATTGGGATAGCACAGGAAATCCTGAGACATTGTAACCAGGCTGGAAACTTAACATAATAGTCCTCCAGCCCCTTTCCTGCAGCTTCATCTGAGACTTCAGTATTCCCAGGTGGAGCAAAGAGCAAAATTGATTTTAGAATTTCAATTAGATCCCATTATTAATCAATTAATCTGCAGCGTTGACTCCACAAGATATTAATATCCTTTTGTGAACATCAATCTATTGCAATATATGGACCTATTGCAAACTGCAGCCAACACAGGCACTGAAATCTGCTGTCAGCTCAAAATTGACTACAAGGAATGTAGTGGTATTAGGGAACAGTATAGTCAGAGGGATTGACACTGTTGTCTGCAGCAAAGAGCGTGAGACCAGACGGCTGTATTGCTTGCCTGGTGCCAGTGTTCAGGGCATCTGCTCGAGGATGGAAAGGAACTTGCAGTGGGAGGGGGACGACCCAGTCATCGTGGTCCATGTTGGTACCAACAACATAGACAGGACAAAGAAGGAGGTTCTGCATAGTCAGTATGAGGAGCTTGGCACCAAATTAAGAAACAGAACCTCAAAGATCATCTCTCTGGATGGGAAATGAAAACCAGACTATTACAGGAAGGGATAGAGAGTACAAATCTAACAGTAAATCAACACATGGGGCTAGAGGTTATAAAAGGATAAAACTGAAGGCTCTGTATGTGAATGCATGAAGCATTTGAAACAAAACAGTTGAACTTAGAGTGCACATAGAAATAAATAAGTACGATTTGATAGCAATTACAGAGACATGGCTGCAGGAGAACATGGATTGGGACCTGAATATTAAAGCATATAGGACACTTAGGAAGGACAGGAAGTGAGGAAAAGGCAGAGGGGTGGCTCTGTTAGTTAATGATGGCATTAGCACAATAGAGAGGGATGGCCTAAGTTCAGGAAGCCAGGATATGGAAACGGTTTGGCTAGAGATGAGAAATGGTAAAGGCAAGAAGTCACTTGTGGGAGTCACGTACAGGCTCCCTAACAGTAACCACATGGTTGAATGGAGCATAAAAGAAGTAATAAAGGGAGCTTGTCAAAAAGGCATGGCGATCATCATGGGGGATTTTAATCTACATATAGACTGGAGACTATAGATGGGCAAAGGTAGCTGAGATGAAGAGTTCATAGAATGTTTCCAGAATAGTTTCTTAGAACAGCATGTCCTGGAGCCAACCAGACAGCAGGCCATACTAGACCTGGTATTGTACAGTGAGATAGGGTTAATTAATGATCTCATAGTGAAGGCACCCCTAGGTAGCAGCAACAATAATATGGCTTGAAATTTACATTCAGTTTGAGGGAGAGAGGTGTGGATCCGAGACTATATTTTAAAACTTAAATAAGGGCAATTATAAGGGCGTGAAAGCAGTGCTGGCTACAGTGAATTGGCAAATTAGGTTAAGGGATAGGTCAATAGAGATGCAGTTACGAACATTTAAGGGGATATTTCAGAATATATAGAATAGGTACACTCCAACAAGTAAGAAAAAGTCCAAGGGATGGACACACCATTTTGGTTAATTAGAAAGGTTAAAGGTAGTATCAAACTTAAAGAAAATGTATATAATTGTGCACTGATAGGTGGAAGGCCAGAAGATTAGACAGACTATAAGGAACAGCAAAGGACGACTAAAAGGTGAATAAGGAGGGAAAAAATTAGAGTATGAGAGAAAGCTAGCCAGAAATATAAAAACAGATAATAAGAGTTTCTATAAATATTTTAAAAAGAAATGAGTTAACAAAATGAGCGTTGGTCCTATAGAAAGTCTGGAGAATTGATAATGGAAAACAAGGAATGGGCAGATGAATTGAACAGGTATTTTGCATCAGTCTTCACTATAAGATACAAGTAACATTCCAGAAGCAGCTATAAATCGGCAAATAGAAGGGAGGGAGGAACTCAGGACAATTACAATCAACAGAGAAGTGGTACTGAGTAAATTGTTGGTCTGACAAATCTCTGGGTCCTGATGGCCTTCATCCTAGGGTCTTAAAAGAAGTGGCTTGTGAGATAGTTGATGCATTGGTTTTAATATTCTGAAACTCCCGCGATTCAGGAAAGATTCCATTAGATTGGAAGATAGCAAATGTAACTCCATTATTCAAAAAGGTAGGGAGACAGAAAGCAGGAAACTACAGGCCAGTTAGCTTAACATCTGTCATAGGAAAAATGTTCGAAGCTATTATTAAAGAAGCTATAGCTGGACACTTGGATAAGTTCAAGGTCATCAGGCAGAGTCAACATGGTTTTGTGAAAGGGGAATCATGTTTAACCAACTTATTGGAGTTCTTTGAGGAAGTAACATGTGCTGTGGATAAAGGGAAACTGGTGATGTACTGTACTTAGATTTCCAGAAGGCATTTGATAAAGTGCCACATCAAAGATTATTGCAGAAAATAAAAGCTCATGATAGGGTGTAACATATTGGCATGGATAGAAGATTGTCTGGCTAACAGGAAGCAAAGAGTAGGCAAAAATGGGTCTTTTTCATGTTGGCAAGATGTAACGAGTGGTGTGCCACAGGGATCAGTGCTGAGATCTCAACTGTTTGCAATTTACATAAATGACTTGGCTGAAGGGATGGATGAGATGGTTGCCAAATTTGCTGATGATACAAAGATAGGTAGGAAAGTAATTTGTGAAGAGGACATAAAGAGGCTACAAAAAATTATAGATAGGCCAAGTGAAAGGGCAAAGGTCTGGCAAATGGAGTATAATGTGGGAAAATGTGATATTGTCTATTTTGGCAGGAAGAATAAAAAAAGAGACATATTATCTAAATTGTGAGAGTTTGCAGAGCTCTGAGATGCAAAGTGATTTGGATGTCTTAATGCATGAATTGCAAAAGGCTAGTTTGCGAGTACAGCAAGTAATTAGGTAAGCTAATGGAATGTTATCGTTTATTGCGAGGGGAATTGAATACAAAAGTAGGGAGGTTATGCTTCAGTTATACAGGGCACTAGTGAGACCACATCTGGAGTACTGTGTACCATATTAGCCACCTTATTTAAGGAAGGATGTAAATGTGTTGGAAAGAGTTCAGAGAAGGTTTGCCAGAATAATACCTGGAATGGGTGGGTTCTTTTATGAGGAAAGGTTGGACAGACTAGGCTTATATCCACTGGAGTATAGAATAGTAAGAGGTGACTTTATTCGCACATATAAAATCCTGAGGGGACTTGACGGGATGGATGTGGAGAGGATGTTTTCTTTTGTGGGACAATCTAGAACCAGGGGTCACTGTTGAAAGATAAGAGGTTGTCCATTTAAAACAGGGATGAGGTGAAATTTTTTCTTTCAGAAGGTTGTGAGTCTTTGGAACTCTCTTCTTCAAGAGGTGATGGAAGCAAAGCTTTTGAATATTTTTAAGGCAGAGGTGGATAGGTTCCCGGTAAGCAAGGGGATGATAGGTTATCAGGGGTAGGCTGGATGCAGATTTCAGATTACTATCAGATCAACTATGATTTTATTAAATGGCAGAGCCGGCTCAAGAGACCAAATGGCCTACTCCCGTTCCTTGTTCATATGTTCGACTAAAAATGGAATAAGAATCCTCCATTAAAGCAGTTTATGTTATCAAATCTCACAGATACTAGGAAGTGAGTCTAGGATGTAACATAACCGCGGGGTTCAGTTGGCTGTTTTAAATTGTTTGAACTCTGTGCTTATAGTTCATGTTATCTGAATCCTTTGCTCAGGTTACAAATTTGTAGCTCCATCCCTCAGTATCGATTATTCTATATTTAAAATGCTATGCTGAATTTATGTGACTCAATGCAACTTAAAAGTGTAGGATGGACAGAATGGGAATTACTGCAGACAGTAGCCAAATAAAATGACATTGTACAAAGAAAATTTAAAATTGAAACAAAGGAAGAATATTACATTTAGATAAGTGCTTGATAAGATCCGCTAGGCAAATTAGTAAAAGCCAATATATTTATTTCCATGCATATATAGATAATCTAAATATATATTGAACAGTTTATATACATAAGTACATCAGTCATTTTGTGCACAGCAAGATCCCAAAGTCAGCAAATGTAATGAATGGTCAACTGATTTTATTTTTAAGTGATGTCAGTTAAAGAAGGAATGTTGACCAGGATAGTGGGAGAACTCTGATCATCATCCCATGGGATATTTTGCTTTCATTTGAATGGGCTGGTGTCTCAACTCCAGTAATGCAGCTTAAGTTATGCGATTAATTCACTAATACTGTGCTCCCAGTGATGTCAGTGAATCAGGACCATCCCAATGACCATGAATTCCCACAGTGAGCACAAGGTTGGTGAGTTTACTCTAAAACTCTAATCAAAGAGGTTGGCTTGAACCTAAAATCTTCTGACTTAAAGACAAGAGTGTCAGCAACTGAGCCAAGTTGGCGGTAATGAAGGAATGTGCTTTAGTGAATGAAACGACCTTCCCATGCCACTGATTTCACTGATGCTGTCATGTATAAAACCTTGGGATTCCCAATTGCCAAGGCCTTATCTTCTTTACATTAAGGTAATGAAAGAATATTAAGCAAAGATAAAAATCATCAATTTCAGCAGGATTTTTCTGGGTTCCCCGGCATAACTTTGACCAAAGATCAGCAGAAATCCAGGACAAGCAGGGCAAATGACTGTTCTGCCAAAATTACCATGGATGTTTGGGAGAACCTCGGTGGAAATTCTACTCTTAAAAATTTCCATCTTTCCAATTTTGATAGAACTAGTAGCAAGTGGAAAAATAATCAAAGTGTGGTTATCCTGCTGTCCTGAATATTTCCAGTCTACACACTTAGAAGAACTCCCAGCCCAGTTAAGTGTTGGATTTGATCAATCAGACCAAGAGTGTGGAATGAAGTTGAAATTTTTGATTTAAAGTCAAACAATTATAAACATTTTGCATTATATAAACTGGATTTATGTTTTTGTTAAATATTGATGCTTACCTTCTCAGTACTATGGCAGCTACTTGAAGTTCAGCTGTGAAATAAAGCTGCCCAGCCTCAGATTTAACTATGTTGGTAGCATTCTCATCTCTGAGTCAGAAGATTGTAGGTTTTAGTCCTGCTCCAGAAACCTGAGCACAAAAATCTGGACTGAAACTTCAGTACAGTGCTGAGGGAGTGCTATACTCTCAGAGGTGGTCTTTCAGATGAAATGTTAAATGGAGATTCTGCCTGCCCTCTCAGGTGGACATGAAAGATCCTATGGCATTATTTTGAAGAAGAGTAAGAGCATTCTCCCTCGTGTTCTGGCCAATATTTACCCCTCAGCCAGCTTCACAAAAACACGTTATCTGGTCCATTATCACATCATTGTTGGTGGGATCTTGCTATGCACAAAATAGCTGCTGTATTTCTTACATCGCAACTGTGAGTACACTTCAAAAAATGCTTCATTGACTGTAAAGAGTTTTGGGTGTCCCGAGGTTGCGAAAAGTGCTAAATTGGTGCAAATGTTTCATTCTGATCTGCGGTGCAGTAACTCTAATCTCTGGGAACAATCATTTTTGTTGTCGCACGTACTTCTCAACTTGTCCAGCCTTTTGGAGCAGCGGTTCAGATCAATTTGTTGCGACCAAATGAATGAGCTGCTTTAACTGCATGAAAGCTGTCAACAAAAATACCCATTCCTCATTCACAAAACTGGAAGCATCTCCTTCATGTGAGCCCTCTCATATTCTAAACGCCCAAGCCTCACACGCACAAAGAATCTGTATCTCATCTGATCCGGCCTAGCTATTCTTTACTCTGTGCCCATACCCACTAATTCACTCATCAGGCTAATACATAACAAGCAACTGGGCCACGCAGACCACATAGGTCTCAGCTTTGATCTCCTTCCTGAGTTAGCTGATCCCAGTCTAGATTACGGTAAGGGTGATCAAGTTGCCCTGTGCCTTATGGAGATGAAATTCAATCAAGGCTCTCGTTCCTGATTCCTGTCCAGCAATTCCTGCTTAAAGTACTTTTGTTTGTGGTGTTAAGACCATGTGCAAAGGGGTGAAATGGCTCCCCTATTCTCCCACTCTCGTTCTAACAGGGTTTTTTTGTGAATTTAGAGAGGTTGTGTTTTGCCAATGCTACAGGGAATCCCACTATTTATGCTTTCAGTTTGTGAAGAATTAGGCAGACAGGTTTTCTTAGGTTAAATAAAGAACGAGATAAGTTCATTGAAACTGTTTCCTGAACTTAAAAAAAATGAGGTAAATTGCACACACTTTACATACGTCACACACATTCGCCTGGGCCAAGAAACACACTATTTAAAGATGGCAGAATAAGAGGATAGCTTAAGATTTTTTTACAGTTCTTGAAGAAAATAAAACAAAGGAGTATACTGTTAACTGTTCTTTGACTGGTCTCGATGTGGTGATTCCACATTGCAGCCATTTTGTTCAGTTGTCTTCCTGTGCGTAGCTGTACAAAGCAGGTTGCCACATTCTATTCCCAAAAGATTTCGATTTGCAGTGGATTTCCCTTCTCTAGATGGTTCCTTTGCAAATCTGGGCACAAAACTTCTGAGAAAGGGAGAAAGAGAGAGCAAACATCTTCAGCCACCTGTTTCAGTACAATATTGTTTTAATCTCTCTCCTGCTTGGTAAACAGTCTCTTAAAGTGCCCTGCTGGCTGTATATTCCAGGGAAATTCTACTAATCCATGTTTGCTGCAGTCATTGTTTTAGATCAGGCACTTGCATTTTGATGGCTTATCGTAGAAACATTTGCAAAGTTTCAGGATGGTGTAAAACCATCAGGTCTTTCATGCTCCCCTGGGGGCTGAGAGTCTTTTTTCCCGATCCCACCTGGTGGAATGCTTGTTATATATTGTAGCTGTGTGGGCAGCCTCCATTGTCTTTAGAGGATCTGGGATTTTTTTTATATAAATCCAGGCAGAAAAACACAAATTAGAAATTGCATCTTTTAAAAAAAACACATCCTCAAAGCAGTGGAGACATCAGGCAAAGACAACTTATTTGTGATGCTTCTGGTGTTAAGTAACTGAGTCAGAAATCTCCTACAGTTAAACAAAAATAAAATGCTATAAAAGTTTTTTAAAAACCTTGAAATCGTACATCACAAATTGTGTATGGATTAAAGCTACATACTGTGAAACACTGGAAGGTGTGGCGTATTCCAATTAGGAAATCCTTTATAACTGCCTTGTGATGTCAAGTTGAAATCTTTAAGTTGATAGCCTGTTGACATTCATTATCAAGGCCCATGTATCAAGGTACCAACAGGAATGGTGGGCCTGGAGTCCAATATGAGTCAGCACCTTGGAAAGAGGAGGAGAGAAAGTTGGAGAGCATAAAGTAAACCACATACAGCCAAAGACAGATTTTTGCACTTTTATTATTCTCAAGTACATATTTTAGTTCTTGGAGCAAGCAAGGGGCAAACAAAATCTGTTGATAAGAAGTTCTGGGATTTAATCAAGAAGTGATTGTTCAAAACACTCCTCATTAAGCTCTTTTCCTAGTATGAGATTAATGCTATCACTACAGTTCCCAACACATGACTTGTGTGCAGTTGATCAGGACACAAAGGTGAATCCATCAGGTTCACTAAACCTGGTAACCAGGGTGAACCAATAAAAACACAGGCATTTGTGATTATTCAGCTCTAAAATCCAATAGCAATATAACTACAATAAGAGATGGTGCCATTGATTGTCTGAATACAAGACCTTTGTATCAACAGATCCACGTGTAACTTGTTTAGGTTGAATTGCCTACTCCTATTCCTATGTTCCTGCAGCTGGAATTATTATTCTCTTTATTATTGGAAAACAGCCTGGCTTTGAAGCTAAATACTGCCTGAGTAGGGATCTCTGAACATTAATAAATGTAAAAAAATGTTTACATTAAATTAATGACCTGTTTGCTTATTCTGGTGGATGTTAACGATCATATGACACTATATGAAGACAAGCAGGGTGTTTTCCCACTGGGAAAATTCCTCCCCCAAACAACATCACTGAAAACAGAGTAACTGGTCATCCACCTCATTCACTGTTTTGGGGATCTGCTTTTGTACAAATTGGATATCACATTTGCCTACAAAATAAATCACTGAACTTCAAAAGTAATTGATCGAATGTGGCCTGGAATGTGAATGGCACAATGTAAATGAAGGTGGTTCCTTTCTTGCTGCTTACAATGTATATTTCAACAGGTGAAATTTCTGATTGTGAGGTTCAAAATGTAATTTAATTCATACACATGCAATGAATGCAATGAATACAATGGTACAGTGGGTTGATGCTTCCAGCATACTGTAATTTGAAACAGCAGAATGCAGACTGCTCCCTTGATTAAAGTCATTATACAAAGATGCTGATTGATGATGAAGCACCTATTGATGGACAGAGGAGGAATAATTGGAGGTAGGGCCTCCCCTGGGACTCTTGTATTCATCTGAGTGTCTAGCTCAAGAGGAGCAGTGACAGAGGCCTGCAACCAGTTCACCGACTGCTCCCTCCCATCCCTTACGTTAGACACAAGAGGGACAAGACCCAAGGAAAATACAAAAGGAAAAGAGGGAGAGGGTGGGAATTTGGATATCTGATTTAAAAAAAATCTAAATATTGAACATTGTCGCCAGCCATTTTCAGTTGAAGATTTCTTTCACAAAAGAGGCTTGGTACTAAGCTTGCTGGGTTCACACACTGCTAATGGAACTGTGGATGGGAATAGCTATTTCTGGCTGTGACAGTAGATTGACTTATATCCAAATGCGAGGGTGGGGGTCACTCCAATAGTGGGAGGTGGAGGCTCATTGCTGTAGAGGTCCCCACTCCAAGTCACTGGCAAAAAATCAGGAGGTCACTCAAGACTGGGGGAAGCCAAAGGCACTTATCAGGCTGAAGACAATACAATAAAATTTTTGATGAAACAAGTGTGCAATGGATGTTAATCAATCTCCTCTAGGATTGCCTAGAGCCTGCTGAGCTCTGCAAGTCCTTAGGGGCCTTCATATCAATATGATCAGCCATGATCATATTGAATGGCAGAGCAGGCCAAACGGGCCATATAGTCTACTCCTCCTATTTCTTGTGTTTCTGTGTTCATGAGGTACTGTATGAAACCCATATCAGCCCTCAATACCCTGGGAATTCCCTTAGATATTGTCCTCAAACTGCTGTCAGTTTGTTAAGGGAAGGGCTTCGCCAGTACCAACAGCGTTTCAGATGGAGGACGAGCGGAGCAGAATTCTCCTGGACTCATTCCCCCAACATGGATGATCAGCCCAATTTGAACCCTCCCCATGCCAGGAATTTTCTCTCTTTGAGTCTTCCATCTGATTGTTTGAGTTAGGGTAGGTCCTACAGTGATCACATGAGCACAATCAAATTACAATGGGAACAGAGCATAAAACACTTATGCTCATCAAGGATTTTCCCAATATGTTTTTCTGCTCTTTAGCTCTTTTGTAAGATAAATCAAGTGCAACTACACATTGAGGGGGACAGAACAGACTGTGAACTTCCCCCTAAACAGGGTGGAATTTAGTGGAACCTGCTGGAGTGGGCAGGATGGCGGGGTGGTTGGGGTGGGAGGGGGGGTGGGGGGTGGGGGGGAGGGTGGAGTAGGGTGCGGCCAGGAGAATCAAACTGTAATTCCCATGTCCGATTCCCAGCGGTGGAAAAACTTTCCCACATTTAGTGGGGGGCGCGGCAAGGGCGCAATGTGGGGGTCCGGCCTGCTGATGGCAGGCTGTCAGTTAGGCTCATTAATGAGCCCGCACGAGAGCAATTAGCCCTGAGCCCACTGGGATTTAATGGTAGGTCAGAGCTTTAATGGGGCTTGCGCAGGTCTCCTGTGCCTCCCGAAAGCTGCCCAGCAAAACCACATGGTGCTTTCCAGTGGCCTACAAGCTGGTCTCTCGTTCACAGGCACTCAGTGACTGCTCAGGGGACCCAGCATCAGGAAGTGGGGGTCAGTTTTCAGCTGGAACTTTCAGCAGCTCTTGTATTCGACACCCAACCCCCCACCCCCTCCCCCTGGCCAGTAACGGATGATCGGCCCAATTTGAACCCTCCCCACACCAGGAATTTTCTCCGGGGATAGGTTGAACCCCTATCCCACTCACACTTACAGGGTCCCGCGTCAATCCCCGGTGAAGGTTTCAGTGCATTACTGGCAGCAGCTGTGATTCTGGAGAGCTGCCAGCCTCTGATTGGCCGGCCGCTCATGGGGGTGGGATTTCCATCTGACTGGGGCCGTGATCAAGTGGACCACCCAAAGTTGTCCAGATAAGCATCTGATTGCACTTAAATAAATTCTCACCTATTTTCCAACCGGTTGGCGGGAGCCCCCCTTATCAACACTAAATCCTGCCCTGAATGCCAGTTGGTCATCCTCACACCTTTTAGTTAAAAGGTTATAGATTCAAGTCCTAATACAAAGTGAGCACATATAACCTAAGCTTATACTTCACTGCAATGCTGAGTGTTGTATTGCAAGAGTTAGCATCTTACTGAGGAGGTGTTAAACTGAGGTCCTGTCTACCTGTTGAAGTGCACAGAAATTATCCTGTGACATTTTATGAGGAAGAACAGAATCTCCCAGTGTCCCGGCCGACATTCCTCCCTCAACTAGCACAAGTGAAAATAGATTACCGAATGACATCTATCTACTGTCTGTGAGACGTTGTTGTGTATTAGTCCTTTAGTCAGGCTGCAAAGTCCACCCCCTCGTCCTTGCCGCAGAACTTGGGCAATGAGTAAGAAAGGGTCAATCAAAACTGGGTGAAGTCTGGGGAGGTTCCTTGTCCTGGGCCTCTTCGGTTACCATGAAGGTCTGTTAGGAACCCTAGAAATACTCAACAGGTGGGGATCTGGCAAGCAAGTCCTCAACAGCAGAACTGGTGGAAGAAGGTGTGCCATCTGGAATATCTCTGTTTCGATGGATGAAGGCTGAAGAAGAAGGAAACCTCCAATTATCTTAGGTTCCATGCCATTGGATCAAGGTTTCGTTCTCTCAAAACACATGTGGAATTTGGTGTACAACGGTTTCTCCATACTAAAATATGTTACCCACAGGCATCTTTCTTTCTGAGCACATCCCCCAAGCCCTTTAGCAACCAGCAAATGGTGACAGGAGCAGGACTGTGTTGTCTGGAAGCTTCTAGCAATGACTTGGTTACTGCGGAAGCGGTAGTTACAAGATGGCCTTTGAGCACTCGGATGAGGCAGGGGCTCATCAGCTGTAACTCTGACTGAGCAGCCCGCTTCAGGATCCACTCTGCTCACCCCCTTACTGGGGAGGGGGCTAGAAATGATGCACTAAACATAGTCTGCCTCGCCTCTCCCAACTGATCCAGGGGGATCACTTTCTGTGGTAGAAACACACAAAAGACAAGAGTACTAAAGTTTGAGACCTGGATCATCAGGATCCTCATGGGCACAGCCATGAGTGAATGGCCCATACGTTGCACTGCATTTATTACCCAAGAACTCCGATTATATGACAGTGACATCACCGTTCTGAGTGAGACCCAATGAGCTGGAAAGGGGCAGCTCAGGGAATTCCGAGGCAGCTACACTTACTTCTGGAAAGGGAAATCAGAAGAATAATGCGGAGTTCATGGAGTTGGATTTGCCATCAACAATTACCTTGTGAACCAGTTTCATGAGTTCCATCTTAGAAGAAATGAACTCCTCGTGACACTTCGTCTCAGACTGGCAGGGAGCCAATTTGCCACTGTGATCAATGCATAAACCCCAACTCTGGACACTGACGATGAATCCAAGGAAGATTTCTGTGCCAATCTTGACCAAGTTCTTCAAGGGCTTCCAAAGGAGAACAGACTTATTCTTCTCAGAGACTTCAACGCCAGAGTTGGAAGAGATTCCAATCTCTGGAATGAAGCCATTGGCAGGGAAGGAATTAGAAATGTCAACTCCATTCTTCTCCTTACCAAATGTGCCACCAATCCCCTATTCCACCAGAAAAACAAGTACAAGACATCATGGCAACACCCACGGTCCAAGCACTGGTGCCTGATTGATTACGTCATCGTCTGTGCCTGGAATTACAAAGATATCCATGCCACTGGAGCAATGACAGGGGCTGATGACTGCTGGAACAATCACCGACTTACTCAATTACGTCCATCAAACTGGCTCCTGAACGATGGATGCAACAGAAGAGATGCCCATGAAAGGTCAACGTCAGAGCTCTGAAAGATCCAATTGAAAGAGACCAATTTCAACAATTCCTTAGGGTAAAACTTTCAAACTTCAATCAAGAACAGAAAAAGAGCATCCACAGTGTTCGGGATGTCCCTAAGTCCAATATCATTAACACTGCAAAGAGACATGGATTTTCTGTCAGGAAACATCAGGATTGGTTTGATGAAGATGGTCATAACATCAACGAACTAATTGATCATAAATGTAAGACTTTCTGTTCATGGCGGAATGACCCAAAGGCAAAGGAAGTTCAACATCTCTTTGACATGAATGACATCTGTGGCTTCTTCACCGCCACAAAGACCATTTATAGCCCAAATGTTCAAGGACTCACTCCCCTGAGGCCTAAAGACAAGGGAGAGCTGATCATAGAAAGGGAGGCTGTCAATGTCCTTTGGAGACCTTTTCAATCAAGAATCAATTGCTGATGACTGTTTTCAACTCCACCTATGACACCCATTTAGAGATAAGCTTGGAACCCTGCCAGCGCCTATGAAGGTGTTGAAAGCCATCACCTACATGAAGAACAACAATGCAGTAGGAGGTGATGAAATCCCCATTGAAATCTTTAAACATGGAGGAGAAGGGCTAACATTACAGCTCCATGCCCTCATCCTCCAGATCTGGAATGAAGAGGAAGTCCGGAATGATTTCAAGGATGCCATGATTGTGAGAATCTTCAAGAAAGGGAACAAATTCAACTGTGGACATTTCAGTGGCTGCTTTCCATCGCAGGAAAATCATTACAAGAACCCTTCTGAATCGACTTATTACATTTGTTGAAAATCTACTCCCTAAACTCTCCACGTTTCTCTCTCACGTGTCGGTGCAGACTCGATGGGCCGAAGGGCCTCTTCTGTACTGTGTGATTCTGTGATAAATCTCAGTGTGGGTTTAGGCCATCAAGAGGCATGGCCAGCATGATTTTTACAACTCACCAACTACAAGAAGAATGTTGCAAACAGCATCAACCTCTCTACACAGCAACCCTTGACTTGAGAAAGGCCTTCGACTCTGTAAATAGTGAGGCACTCTGGATGATTCTGCTGAAGTTTGGATGTCCTCCAAAATCTGTTAGCATCCTTCGCCTGATTCATGATGATATGCGAGTAGGAATCCTAAACAATGGATCCTTTACAGCCCCTTTTCAGGTTAAGACAGAAGTTAAACAAGGTTGCGTCACTGCTCCAACTCTTTTTTTGATCTTCCTTGCTGCCATGCTCCATCTGACTAGAGACAAGCTCCCTGCTGGAGCGCAGCTCATTCATCGAATGGACAGTAAACTATTTAATCTCAGACGACTCCAATCCAAATCTATGACCACCTGACCTCAGTCATTGGGCTCCAATACGCTGAGGATGCTGCAGTGAGAGCTGTGTCAGAAATGGATCTCCAGAGAATCATCAACATATTTACTGAGGCTTACGAGAAGATGGGACTTACACTCAACTTGCAGAAGACCAGCAAGCTCTAAATGCACACACCCCAGCCACTTTGATCAGGACTCACGATGAGTGCCTGGAAAATATGGAACATGTCCAGTACCTTGTAAATTACCTTTCACAGAAGGCTGACATTGACGAAGAAATCCAGCATTGCCTGAAATCTGCTGGTGCAGCCTTTGGCCACCTGAGGAAGTGTGGGTTTGAAGATTGTGACCTCAAAACTGCAGTTGTGATCCCTTCCTTACTCTATGGGGCTGGAACATGGACAACGTACAGGAGGCATCTCAAGGCACTGGAGTCATACCATTAACGCTGCCTGCGGAAGATCTTACATATTAAGTGGGAGGACAGACACACCAACATCAGTGTCCACTCACAAGCAGGAACCACAAGCACCGAGGTTGTGATCATCCTCTATCGTTGGGTTGGTCATATCATTCAGATGTCAGATACCAGGCTCCCAAAGCAGGTCATCGTCTCCCAGTTCAGTCAGGGCAGAAGCACCAGAGAAAGACAGAAGAACCACTTCAAGGATGTTCTGAAAGCCAAAGTGAAGAAATACAACATTGGCATCAACTCCTGGGAGACCATTACCCTGCACCGAACCAGATGTCAGCAGGGTCTGTGGGAAGGATCCCAGCATCTTGAGGCCCAATGATGACAAAATGAAGAGGAAAGCGAAAGCGGCAAAAACAACATGACATGACCCGAACTGATAATATATGACCAGACATCCCACATGACAACAAATGCCCTACGTGCCATAAAGTCTACAGATCCTGAATCGGCCTGATCAGCCATGCTCAGACTCATGGAAGACAATCATCCTCGCTCACGAGCAATAGCCAACATATAATATATAGTCCTTTAGTTATAAAGAGCTCTATGATGACCTTATGGTACAATTGGGCACTATGTAAGTGCAAGCTCTTTGTCTATGATCCTACAAATGACTGTGTTTTTAATTATACGCATGGGTCAGGATTTTATGGCCCCCGCCACCCAATGCAATATTACAGTCCCGCCGAACTAAATGGAGATTTAAACAGCTCGCTGCATCTGCGGGGGAGACACGCCACAGCAGGGCATTAAAATCCTGGCCATAAAGTTAAAATTAAGCCATGTGATGTTAGCCACAAGTACATGAATGCATTTGTATACATTCCCAGTCTGCTATTTCAACGAAGTAATCCAAACTTACATTAAATGTGCTAATGTCTTCACTAAAATGGTGGATGAAGACATTTCCTGGAAATGGGCCAACATGCTCGTTGACTCAAATAACAAGGTGGGCTTCACTGATGCCATGGAGACAGCAGAGCCTTCAGTGGCCACGATGGTCTGAAGAGATGCTGAATGCTTGGCAGGTATCCATATAAACACTGCTCCTGGTGACAGTGTAGCTATCGGTTCTGACTTCCAGTGGGCGAGGCAACATGGGCTGCCAGTGTAGCTTTGCACTTACTAGCCCATCGGCCCTCCTAAGCCATTTGAAAAGGTAGGGGAGCCAGAAAATTGTGCCGATCAATATTTGCCCTTCTGAAGTAGATTATCTCATCATTATTACATTGCTGCTTGTGGGTGCTGCTGTCTGCAATTTGTCTGCCATGTTTTCTACATTACAAAAGTGACTAGACTCAAAAAGGTACTTAATTGGCTAAAAGCCCTTAGAAACGTCCTGAGATGGTGAAAGGCTATGTATATTCTTCTAACACGGAGACATACATAAACTGACAAACCAAACCGTGCACATGCAGGTTTGCGTACAGCTTTTATGTTGTGCTGCTGTAAAAATGGAGCAAGTTCCATATTCCTGTGGCTGGATTTTCCCGTTCAGGGTGTAAATCATGAGTTGGCCGTTTCCCAACGTCGTGGTCCCGCCTCACGACTGGCTGTGCCTGTCCGCACTATCTTCATGGCATGCTGGCAGGGCTGTTGCCTCCTGAAGTGAGCCCAAGACGGGAAAGAAGGCAGGGAGTGCTGAGGCAGGCAGGTTCACAAATGCACCTGTCTGGCTGAAAATTTTAAACTCCAGGAAATACAAAATTGAGGCAGCAACATGGAAGTCCGTCTGGTACGTATTGGGTCCCAATCCACCATGTTTCTTGTGTTCGTCAAAATGGTGGCTGGAGGGAATCAGGTGGCAATTTTGGAATTCCAGCAAACCCCCCACCCAACCCCAACACAGACCTGTCCCATGTCGGGATGGCAAATCTGGCTCCTGGTGTCATTGAGCAATATCATTGAATTGTTTCTTAAATTACTTTTCCAAAACAAATAAACCATTAAATAGACCCCCAGTACAACTTGAGTAGTGTCAGCCTTGGCTCTAAGCCAGAAGGTTTTGGGTTCAAGCTGCTCTCAAGAAACTTGAGTGTGCAATCTAGGCAATATGTTACTGAATGAAGGAATATTGTGGTACTTTTCAGACCAATGTTAAGCCAAAGACTCTGCCCTCTCAGGCAGATGCAAACGATCTCATTGCACTACTCAAAAAAGTGTAGGAGAGGTGCCCTGATCAATATTTCTTCTTCGACCATCATCACTAAAATGGATCGTCTGTCGTGTTATCTTACTGCTGTTTTTGGGACCTTGCGTTATGCAAGTTGGCTATTGCATTTTGTTATATTACAACAGTAATTGCATTTCGAGAAAAGTGCTTTGGACATCCTGAAGTTGTGACAGGTGTTATATAAATACATGTAGTTTCTTTCTTTTTCACCAGAGTTGAATGGCCTCCATTTTGAAAATTTCCAAAAGATAGATAAAGTCTTAAAGGTTTTGGCTTTGTGAAAAGGTGTTTGACAAATATCTTTTCATTAGCTTGTAAATATGTAACACAATAACTTAAATCCTGTGGAACACATTGGTCATTACCTCATTTGCACATAATATTACCAAAAATAAGGTATAATCCTTCCAATTCTCTGCCCTTTTCAAGTGATTTCCAGAATTGTTTCCTTCATGCTTCATGAATGAGTCTTGGGATTAGTTTGAATATTTAGATCCTTGGCCAGCTGTTAAATTCACCACTAATTGTTGCGTCGAAATGGTTACCGTTCTCATGTACTCAAATACAAATGTACTGCCATCAACATATGCTGGAATAACTGCAGTAATGAGAAGTAGACAATTTCTGGTCACAATATCATAAAAACCTATTAGAGAAGTAAGTGTAGTCACAACATCACAAGATAGAAACAAATATGGAAGTCCGCTATATCTCAATTCATGTAGTAAGACCCTACAAATTCCCCCAGATCCCTGCTTCCTCACCATGATATCTAATTTTTCCACACTTTTGCTCTCCAAATCCCTAGTTGGAAATCTACTCCATGCACTGATATCTCTGTGTAAAGAAGAATGTCCCAATGTCACCCACGTCTCAATGACTGGTGGATTGTATCAAACAGCGCGTCCCTTCAGCTGTTCACAACAGGCAAAGTACTGATTGTAACCAACCAGCTGTGCTTGCAAAACTCAAAACATACTGATTCAGAAATTGGACAACACTTGCTAAACAATTCTGATTGTGCTAAGAATTACAGTGAAAACCAATTTAAGATTATCAGTCAGGCTCACAGTGTGGCCCACTTATGCATGCTAGAAGTTACATATTGTCACACACAGGGTCCTTTCCTTTGTAGGCAGAAGACATATATCTGCACATTGTGCCTTTTTCAACTCAACAAAAGATTAGGGACAAGCTATTCCTGTGCTCATTCCCCATGGCAACGCCTTGACCAATTCGAGTTGACTTGCCTGATTTGAATTTGAACAAAAGCTTGACAGTTAACTGTTCCCTGCTGCATTCTCCATGGCAGCACCTCTACCCATCAGAATCCACTGGCCAACCAATCAGCTCTTTCTTCTCATGCAGTATAAACCGTTGTTTGCTTTACAATTTGTATTCTTGTGATCTGTCCTGATGAGTGCCAAACAAGCTGCTTAGACAGCGTGTATTTTCTTCAGCAATACTAAAGAAGAGCTTGTTTGAAACTGTCCTTGCTGTCACGGATCAGCTTGATGTGGTGGTCTAGACTTCTCTCTTCATACTGTTTACTGCTTTATGTATTAGGTCACTTTCTGAGACACCACCTTTTCAGGGTTGAAGTGTCAAATTTCTTCAGATTATCCAGTAGCTTAACATGAAGAAGATACTTTTTGTGTATTTGAGCTGGAGTTCCAACCTTACTGCCTTCTTATCAGATTGTAAAACCCACCCAAAGTGCAGTGCAACCTTAGTATTACATAGCTTACAAAGAGCATTATCATAGCTGCAACCCCAGCCTGTCAAATAATACAAAATAGTTGTTTGCTGTAATATGGCTATAAAGCATTACTAGATAAATTTTGTAATTTTAAATGCATAGCTAACTAAAAACAAAGTCCATGCAGCCAGCATTGAGAGGGCTAACTCAGTACCATGATAGAAAGACAGAAAGAAGTTGCATTTATGTAAAACATTTTCATGACTTCAGGACATCATAAAGCTTTACAACAAATGAAGTACTTTTGAGGTCACTCGCGTGGTCACTGTTGTAATGTAACAAATAGCAGTAGCCAATTAGCAAATAACAAACTCGCACAATCAGCACTAAGATAATTACAAATAATCTGTTTTAGTGAATACTTTCTTCTTCACCTGAAGGTAGGTCCAACCCACAGCACCATGATCTCCACCATGGGTAGGGCAAGGAGGCAGATCTCAAATTCAGCCTAGCTGGAACAGGGATTAAACCTCATGCTGTTAACACCAATCTGATCCACACCAGCTATCCAGCCAACCAGCACCCTCTAGGAGCCAGAGTTGCATTGGCAACATACACTTTTACATGTATGCTGTAGCAATAGATAGTGATGCTAGAGGCTCCAATCTCTTTCCATCACATGGCTGACCAGGAATCTCTCTAACTCTTACCACCTACCATTACCGTGGGTTGGACGGATTTGCAAGTTAATACTCAACCTGTTTGGATGCATTATGAACACACCTTCTTTAACCATCAAGTCCTGGATTTGCACCTGATCCCAGAGCTTCTGGCTTAGAGGCAGGAACACTATCCACCGTGCCACAAGACATGTAGTGAATATTGGTTGAGAGATAATTATAGGCCCAGGCATCAGGGAGGACAGCCATGTTCTTCTTCCAATAGTGTCATAGGATGCTTTACATCCACCTAAGAGAGCAGGCAAGGTCTGGTGTTAACATCTCATTTCAAAGACAGCTCTTCTGACAGTGCAGTACTCTCTCCGTATTGCACTGAAGTGCCAGCCTAGGTTATGTGCTCCAAGAGTGCTATCACTGAGCCATGATTGACATAATGTAGTCTTTTAGAATGTAGGTATATCACTTTGTATACATAGCACATTAAAGTTGACATTTCTCTGCTGATAGTTTCTCAACATTTTAAAATTTTTAACCATTCTAAATATAAACTTCCCACTTTTGGTCTAGAGAATTGGTCATTCCTCAGAAACAATACTGACATGAGAAATAAAACATTGTTATAGTAAGTTCCTAAATGCATCGCTTTGCTAATTTTCCTGTAAGACAAATATCATATCCAATGGGATCCAGTGCAGATTCTCTAACAATTCAGATAAGATCCAAGATTGTTAATGACTGATCAGAGGATATTAATCAGCATTGAAGGCCTTCAAGTTGATCCATTATTCTAACAAACAATGTAATGGTCATGACTAATCTATTGTACATTTTTTTGAGGTAAGTATTTTAGTTTATCCATTTAACAATTGTGATTACATTTCAAAAATAATATATTAGTTGTGAAGTCCTCTGTAATAGTCCGAGAACATTATAAATGTATGTTCCTTCCTTATTTCTATGGACAGGTAAGTTGCTTTTAGAAGGTTTTATAACCTAAAGGAGAAACAATGCCTCAGGGTAACCGAATCTTTGGAAGGGACCTGAAACAAGCATTGGGCCCCTCATTACCATAATCAAGGAGTCTAACACCAGTTTTACCTGGCCACACTGAGTGCCTGAAAATAGCTCAAGGACAGAATGGCATCAGGCATTTTTTAGGCATCCTTGGGATGCAGGGACTGGCTCTGCAAAACTGCCAGTTGTTTTTTGCCACTTTTCCCCTGGAAGAATGAGATGACAGATTCCTATGCCTGAATGTCTCATGCTTTTTGAACATAGGTACTTAATAAAACAGGTGAATAACAATGGATATGTACTATTTGTCACAGAAACCCCACAAATGAATATATTTTGTATTAGCTTTTGAAGTTTATTCCATTTGGATCTGATTTCTGTGGTCATGGATCTTATATAGTACACAAATGGCCAGTATTCTGTGTACAGCTGAGCTTAGATTAATGACTTTGCTGCAATTGTCGCAATTTTAATGAGTTGATTGTTAGAATTGTTACAGTCATTATATATTATTATTGATGAATGGAAATTTTCCATATGTAAAATCTATGCTATCAAAATTTCTGATTTTCATTTCACTTATTATGTTGTTCGTTATGAAACGCAGCTGTTTTGCTGAGGAGATCGATAGACACAAATCGAAGGGCTACAGAATGAGAAGATGGCGTGTTTCCTCCAACATCCGGGGCCTGACAGTCTACGCCGATTTACCAGAGAATCTTTGGCTGAGATTGAGAAAAGAATTGCTAAGGAAAAAGCTGAAAAGGCATCAAAACCTCCCATAGAAGAAGAAGATGAGAAACCCAAACCCAAAAGTGACCTTGAGATTGGCAAAGCCCTGCCATTTATTTATGGAGATCTTCCTTCAGAATTAATTGGAGAGCCTCTGGAGGAACTAGACCCCTTCTACAGCTCAAAGAGGGTAAGCCCCAGAAAGATTAATTATTTCTACAGTGGCCTCAACTTTTGAAAGTAAAAAGGATATGGAGGTGATTTATTGTGAAGAGTAATCAATTATAATTTATATCCTGTGTGGAAATACCTAACATTCTGGAGTAACCAGATAACAAGGAGCAGCATTTTCTACTTTTAGAAATAAGATGTGAAAATCTTGGGGATTTTTTTGTTTCTTTGACAGAATCTGATGACAAAAAAGTACACTAAGAATAGTGAAGAATCAAGTGAGTGAGGAACATAGAGCAATTAATATCAGTGGAGATAAGGTACCAGAGAAACTAATGGACTAAAAGCCAACACATCCCTTGAACCTGATAACCTACATCCTTGGGTCCTAAAAGAGGTGGCTGCAGAGATAGTGGATGTATTGTTATGATCTTCCAAAATTCCCTAGATTCTAAAATGGCCCCAGCAAATTAATAGATAACAAGTGTAATATCACTATTCAAGATAGGAAGGAGAACAGGAAAGTAAGGCCAGTTAGTCTAATATCAGTTGTTGGGATAGTGCTGGAAGGAGGTACTAACAAGGCACTTGGAAAAAACACAGTACAATTAGACAGAGTCAACAGGGTTTTATGAAAAGAACATGTCAGATAGACTAATTGAAGATTTTTGGGGAACAGTAGATAAAGGGGAACTAGTAGATGAAGTATATCTGGATTTCCAAAAAAAATTTAGATTATTTCACAAGATAAATACTCCTTGACTTAGAGCTAATATGTATGTAAAGATAGAGGGTTGGTTAATGGACAGAAAGCAGAGAGGAAGAATAAATGGGGCACTTTCGAGTTGGCAGATTGTAACTATTGTAATAGCCTCAGCAAGGACAGAGCTGAGGCCATTTGTAATCTACATTAATGACTTAGATGAGGAAACTGAGAGTTTGCTGATGACACAAAGCTAGGCAGGACAGTGAGCAGTGAGGAGGACTTCAAAAGAATATAGATAGGCTAAGTGAGTGAGCAATAACATGACAGATGGGGAATAACACAGAAAATGTGAGGTTCTTCAGTTTGCTAGGAAGAATAGAAAATCAAAAATATTTTTTATTGGTGAGAAACATTGGAATGTTGAGGTTCAGAAGGACTTCGGTGTCCTCATACAAGAAATGCAAAAAGTTAGCATGCAGGTGCAGCAAGAAAGTAGGAAGGGAAATGATATGTTAACATTTATTTCAAGGGGCTTAGTGTACAAGAGTAAGGAAGTCGTGCTACAATTGCACTGAACTTTGGTGAGACAACACCTGGAGAAATGTGCATAGCTTTGGTCTGCTCATCGAAGGAAGGATGTACTTGTCTTGGAGGTGGCGTGGGGGAGGATGACTAGATTGATTCCTTGAATGAGATGATTGTCCTTTGATGTCTCATCAAAGTTGAGTAGAACAGGCTTGTGCACTCTTAAGTTTAGAAAAATGAGAGGTTATCTCATAAAGCCATTTAAGATTCAGAGGGAGCTTGACAGGGTAGATACAGAGAGGTTGTTTCTCTTGGCTGGAGAGTCTAGAATAGGGAGCAGAGACTCAGGATGAGCAGTTATTCACTTAAGACTGAGATGAGCAGAAAAATTTTAAATTCTGTACCCCCGAGGGTTGTGGATGCTCAGTCAGTTCAAAGCTGAGACAAATAAATCTTTGGACTCAGGATCGGGCAAGAGACTACAGTTAAAGTCAAAGATCAACCAGGATCTTATTGAATGCATGGACCATACCTGCTCCTATTTCTTATGTCATATGTGAATCAAAATGTCATTTAATTCTGCTGTCTGTCAGGTTAAATTGTTTGATTCAATCTTGTTAATACACACTGAAGCATACTCGAGGCAGAAAAAAATTTGCATGTTAAATAATTCTAATTATGTATGTTTCTGTCTCATAAGTTAAGATGTTAGAGCTTTTACTTTAGGTGCACATGGCAGTCTGGCTGCAAATTGTGCTAAACATTGCTGTGGTTTTCTGAAGTGAAGTTATGGTTCAAGTTTTGACTGAAATTCATTTACATAATTACAAACATAAAACCTTTCATGAACCAGTGTGCAGGCATGGTTTTTGCAGTAATTGCTTATTTTGTTTTCATTTCATTAAAAAATATACCTTGATGTATTTAAAAGTGCAGTAATTGAGCTGAAAATAGAGTTTTCACAAAATATAAGCATTCTTAATCAGTGTTTAGTCCACTGCTTGTGAGTAACTGGTTTTAAATAACTAAAAGAAACTATACAGAGACAGTTACTAGTTTCATTGGTCTACACTAGTCAGTTTCTTAGTAAATTAAGTATTTTTTAATATTTGAAAGCTTTCAAAATGTGCCTGTTACTGCCCTTGCGCCAAAAACAAAAAAAAGACTTTTAAAATAATTTTTAAATTCTGTACCCCCAGGGGTTGTGGGGGCTCAGTCAGTTCAAAGCTGAGACAGATAAACCCATGAAAGGGCAATTAGCAGAAACTGGCCACGATGATTAATCTGATCTTGGGGTGGGGCTGATTTGTGGGCAGGGCTTGTTTCTAACAGAATGCTTTTTAAACCTGTGCAAAAGTTTGCAAAAATTCAATTTACACCGGATTGTAATTTGTGCTTGAAATTCCTCAATCTTTTATGCTGGTTTGACTGCTTCCAGGCAAATCGTGAGCACAACTCTACGCTGTTCTCTTGACCCTACAATTTGTAGCTGCAAGTCTTAGCTCTCCACTCAAACAGGTAGAAACTTGGCCGCGTAGAGTCCATTTTCGAAATAGCTAATTAAACCCCGAACAGAGCATTGCAGTGGCCTGATCGTCAGCAGCACTTACTCTTCCTCCTCTGAACTCCCTTTCCTTGACATTAATTAGGCCCCAGGCCCAACAGCAGGGGCACCTCAAACCTAAACATTCAGGCAGAGGGGTTGTACCCTGTGCTGCTAAGTTATACACTTTTTATCGTTGATTGGGATATCAATGAGCAACAGATGTTTTGCTTGTTTGCCAAGAGGATGTGGCCATGGGATCCCCCTGATTCTTTTCCAATTGTAGAGTTAACAGCAATGAATCATTTTAAATGTAGAATTTCTGAATTTTTGAAGGGGTAGTCATGCCATGCTCTTCACTCCACCCTCCAACCCCCTCCCCCCTAAGAAAATGTGGACACCTGGTGAGAGGGAGGTGGTTGAATGTCTTAGGTGCTACCCTGTAATTTCTGCCTACGCCCTTGCTGTAATACAGGGCAGGCCAGAGGATTGACCATATGAATTTGAGCTCTTAGCATCGGATATTTGATATTCAGGAGATGGGTCATTTTGAGCTGTCAGTTTGGACACCACAACAGATAGGAATGGTATAACCTTACTTGGCTCTCTGCTGCTGGAGTTTCCAATCATCTTTGGTGGAAGCAGGTTGGTGGAACAGGTATGGATACAGTAAAGTTCCAACATTCGCAACAACCTCTTTCGTGAATTCACCTATCTGTGCCTAAGGCTTTGTACGGCAAATTGCCCATTATGGGCCCAACTCTTCGCTTATCCGTAGTTTCAAACGTAGGAAATAGAAGCTAACTTTAGAAAATGCTGAAAAAAGTAAAAAAAAACGCGTAAATGAAGTTAAAAAGTACTGATGGGCCAGAATAGCACCCCCCTCCCCCCAACTGCACCCCCCCCCCCCCCCCCCCCCCCCCCCCCCCCCCCCCCCCCCCCCCACCACCCCCCGCAGTGGGTTCTCCTGTGGCGCGGCCAGCAAGCCATTGAAATCTGCATTCACATCAGCAGAAACGGAAGATCCCACCGGTGTGAGGGGCTGGAAAATTCTGGCATGGTGTCCGTGACGCATTTCCAGAAATGGAAAGTACACACTGCATGTGCATCGCCTGCCATTGTTTGCATGTGGGTGTTGATTATTGCTGCGATTTAATTCCTGACCACAGCCCACCACCACTCTCCAGTAAATAGTACTGTACGTGTGACAAATTTTACATTGTTCTTGTCTTATTAAACAATTTCTCCAGTAAATTTCAGTCTAAATTTATTAAAAACATAAAGGCGTGATTTTCCAGTCCTGGAAATTCCTGCCCGAAGTCTATGGGCCTTTTGCTGATCCGTCAAATTTTCCATCCTGCCCACAATTCCCACGGTAGGCGGAACTGGAAAATCCCACTGATAGCTTTTATTGCCTTTGATCCTTTATGCATGTCAAATTTTAGGATGGCTTGGAAACTATCTAATTGACTCTCATTGTAAAGTGCTTCATCATTTGCGATTTCGCTGTTTGCGAGGTTTCGCGGAAATGTAAACCCCACAATCGGCAGGATTTTACAGCATTTAAAAATCTCTGAAATATAATTTAAAGTCTTTCTAAATGGTCAACTGATTCCCAGTTACAATATTGCAGTACTTATGTCTACAGCAGCATGGATTGGAATCCACAGGGACCTGATAAGTCCAATCAAATGCAGCCGGGCCTTTGGGAGTTATTATTAATATTGCCATTAATGTTTTGTTAACTGTCAAACTTTAACAAAGTAAAGTTGAGGTGGCTTTCAATTTGATTGGAATCTTGCTTGTCTTAAATTTAAGCTACTATGCTTTGTGCCCTTGTAATCTTGTTAGTTTTGAAATGGCGCTGTGTGAATATTAGAAGGCCAACACATTAATGTGTTCATAATCAAATTTCTTTATAGAAGTGCTAATACGTCTATTTTGGACAGGTTAACAACTGTATTAAAATAGCCAACAGAGGAGTTTCACATGATGTGCTGAGCATTTATATATCAATAGCTACAGTTGTAATTTTAAGGCCCTGATATCTTCTTTGATCTACAGGTGAAATTGAGGAAATGGACCGCTTGCACTATGATGTTGTTATTTCGAAGCAACTGGTGGGCAGAAGGGAGTGGGAAGTGGAGGTGGGGAGGGTGGGTGGAGACAATTTTACCTGCTTCTCGTTTGAACAACAAGCAACCACTGAACAAAAATCTGGTGGGGATTTGAACAGCCATTTGCCAACTTGATATAACTTTCAGGCAGCTCTTTAAATTGGTGCCCAGCTCTCCTGCCACAAATGGGAGGCTGCTTAATTATGCAAATTGTTGTCCAATGCTGTTTTTGGGACCCTAATTGCCATTTTCTTGGAGAAAAATGGGGGAAAGAAGGTGAACTACTTGCTGGTCCCGCTTTTTCCAGGCATTAGAAAGCTCAATCAGAAGCTGTTTCTACTTTGCAGTCATTTTCCTTCGGGCCTCAAAGGAATCTCCCAGCCTACCTGAGCCCCTACCACCTAACCTCTACCCCAGAATTTGCTTTCCCTCAAACAGGCTCTACCCACCATCCTGCTCCATGCAGCCTATTTCTGTGGCACCAACGCAGCGAGTTGCAGTGGAACTTGGTCCCTGCGCTTGGTGCCTGCCACTCATTGGTAAAATGGTTCGGGCCTATCAGCTGGAGCCTCGGCCAGTCATCAGACTACACATCACCATTGTAGTATCCCCTGAACCAAATATCTCCCACAATGTTTCTTTCCCTCTCCAGGTAATTGCTACTCAGCAAAGGTAATATTTCAACACCACCAACATACAGCCCTACAGCAGAAAGGTAGAGGACAAGTTGGCTCAAACTGCTTTGCAAGTCTCTCAAGCTCCATTGTCACCTTAACCTATGTTTTATCTTCTCTTTCAGACATTCATAGTCATAAACAAGGGGAATGTCATCTTTAGGTTCAGTACAACGCCTGCAATGTACATGCTGAGTCCCTTTCACCCCCTCCGGAGAGCAGCCATCAAAATCCTAATTCATTCATATCCTTCTTGTTCAATTTTACTAAGATGATTAAACAGTGTCTTATGTTGAAAACCTGTAAATATCGCAGGCCTCGTATCTTTTTAGTTGATTATGACACTAGAGTTGGGGCTATACTCGTTAAATACATAAATTGTTATTGAGTAGTTTGAACTAGAGTAGGGACAGATTTGAATAAAATCTGATTATCTGCCCCAAATTCAAGCAAAACAAATAGGTAACTGCAGGCCTACAATAGCTCTTGGGACCAAAGGAAAGAATGTAGAAGGCAATATTAGCAGTACAGCTATAATTCAGGGTGCAGCTGTGATTTGAGTTATGGAAATTGTTGTATAATGTTTAATAGTTATGGAGGAGATGCTCTTTTCCTTAACATTGTTTTTGTAAATTATTTAGCCTGTTCATCATGTTTACCATTTTAGCAAACTGTGTGTTCATGACAATGAGCGACCCAGCACCCTGGACGAAAAATGTAGAGTAAGTTTTTGAATTAATTTTCTTTTTAAATCTCTATTGCAATTATTTTTATTGCTGTTGGTGAAAAAAGTTTGATCATTGTTGACTAAAATGCAGTAGAATGTATTGATGCCCTGTTAGGATAGATGAGAGAGTTTGCTGTTGTTATTTGCTGTTATAGTACACTATTTATTCAATATATTTTTAGAATGCGAGTATCTGCAATGGTGTTTCACTTCAGTATTGTACCTTTACCACACGGATTGCAGTGAGCCAAGAAGGCCTACTATCAATGTCTCAAGGGCAACTGAGGATTGTCAATAAATGCTGGTGTTGCCACAGAAATCTATATTGCAAGAATGAATAATTTTAATAAAGATCTCCACCCATATTAGAGATAAATATGAGAAAAGAATATTCACCAATAAAATACACTGCTTATGGAATATCAATCCTTTAAGCCTCTGTCCAAAAACTGCAGGATTATATTCCTTATGTTTCATTTTATGGCAGTAATCAGTTTAGAAATCACACACTCGTGATTTAAACATACGGTTGCCCCCCACCCATCCTCCTCCAATTTCTTCACCTTTTTGAAATATATTACTGAGGCATGGTTCTATTTCAACAGTCACCCTCTAGTACCTCACTCAAGTCTTCTTGTGTGAGCTTGAACAAAGAGGGGCATCACAGCTAAGACAGACTTTGTCCCCACCTCTCAGTCACATTCACTGGATAAGAAACAGCTGCAGGAATTCTGTTTAATTTCTTGTCCTTCACTAGCCCATGGGTCCTTCGGCAACCTGTCACGTCCTTATGGCCGGCTCAGCTGAGATGAGCTACTCAATGTCCCGATGCATGTTCTTCTAGTGCACTCAACATAGTAACCATCACAAGGGAAGGAAATAGGGTCAAGGGAAAGCAAGCACTGAGTGTGAGTAAAGAGTGAAATGTAGTAACTGAAAGCACAGTCAAAGAGATAAGCTTTTGAAAAGGTTTTAGAAGTGGGGAAAGAAATTGCAGGGCAGAGAAGTTCAGGGTGTTCCAGAGAGTGAGCTCAAAATAGTCAAAGACTCTACTATTAACGATGAAATGGAGAGAAGAGGTGATGCGAAGCCAGTCTGGAAGAGAAGCACCGCCAGTTGTAATTTAAGATTAGAGGAAGCTGCACAGACTCCTTGGCTGATGCTTTGGAGATAAATATAAATGAGGATTAAGATTTTGAAGTCAATGCTTTGAGGAGCAAAGCAAGTTTAGTGAGAACAGCCAAGTAGATTTTAGCGCAGAAAAGGATGTAGATGACTTTGGACAATTTGGAATTATCTAAGATGAAGCTTGTGAGGAGTGCAATGTAGATGTCAAGCCTGGGCTGGTGAAGATAGCATCAGCAGCATTGAGGTGAATTTAGGGCAGAGGTGCAAGTATGCAGTCAGGTGATGCATAGGATGTAAGATTGGAGCCTCAGAGTCAAAACATTGTGGTAGCACATAGGATTCAGCCTGGACAGGCAGCCAGAAAGGAGGGTGGGACTGGGACAGAAGAATGCAGAATTTATGATAAAAACCAAACAGCATTGTCAGTTTTAAGTTAGAGAAAATTCTGGATCATCAATGACTTAATGTTGGGCAAGCAGTCAACCAGTGGTGGTCTTAGAGTCAGTGGTGGTAGCAGAAGGTTCGAACTTGTGCTATCAGTGTACTTGTTGAAGCTGACACCATACTATGGATTAAAAACAAAAAATGCTGGATAAACCCTGCAGGTCTGGTAGCCTCCGTGGAGAGGTCTATACTATGGATAATGTTGTCAAAAGACAGCATGTAGATAAGCAAGAAAGGAGGGCAGGAAATAGGGCCTTGGGAAATAAGTGCATGAGGAGAAACCATTTCAAGCGATGGGATAGATAGATGAGCGAGATCACTGCCACAAAGGTGCTGAGGAGGGAGGCAGTGGAGAAGGTCACTGTGGTTTACTCAATGTGGACCAGGTTTCAAATCTGCGCTTGTTGTATCTTGACAAAAGCAGGTAGATTGTTTTTGTAACCTTATACATCATTCTGCAGGCTGGGTAAATTTAATCTAGACAGCCTAGCTAAACATGACACAAATGAATGTCTAAAAATTAATTTGGTTTATTTTTTATTTACTTATTAATGCTGTTACATAAATAGCAAACACATTGGAGTCTGGAGCTTTATTAAGAATAAACCTCATATGTTTTGTAGCCAACATAAAATTATCATGTCATTATATCCCTATTGGGCTACACATCATACACAATTTAAAAAGCTGTCTAAATCAAGTAACAAGTGTGCTACAGCAACCCAGAGTTAAATTTGTCCCTTTTCTCCCAACCCAAAATAAACGATTCGGGGCTGGATTATCATCTTTGAGGAGGGAATCGTGAATCGAGCCATTCCTGCAGCAGAGCCAGCGAGGTTGGGAGAGCAGCATGTGGGCTCGCCCTCATCTCACATCACTGAAAATTGCTGGTGACGGGAATGGGAGCAGGAATCCTGGAATTAGGTCCCACCTGCCATGTTTTTTGCCAGCCCAACTCCATTCCAACACAAATGGAGGCATGAAAATCCAACCCAGCTAGTCTGCGATTAAAGCTAGGTACCTCCCATAATTGATTGCATAGGAACAGAAATATCCTTAGCCAAATACTTTTTACTGGTCAGGACCGCATTTTGACTGTCCTCCTACAGTTGTTTTTTGTAGTAATTAGGTACCTGGGTTCACTCATGGATGGAAAACCCCCTGTGATGAGCTGCATTCTGTATCCAAATTCCCAATATACTCCTGGCATGTAAAGCTCTGCACCTGGATTTAACTTTTGGCAATGGTGTGGGATTAATAGGGGAAAGAATTTGGGTGTAAGTCTCTCAGGTATCTGGGTGCTGATGGCAGTAGGTCCATTGGCTTATGATTTTATCTTATAATAGCTGCACATTAGTCCTTTGGCTGAGATGATCTCTATATTAAATACCCTGCTTTTGATCCAATATTCCATTCATATTTTGGAATAGTAGGTTATGCAATCCTGATAACAACCAACATATATTTTCCCTAAAAACAATGAAGCGTTTTAAAACTCTTGTATAGTGTTTAACATATTGCTCATTGGATACTAAATTATTAAAAAGGCATGATAGTTATTTCCATTTAATTTCTACCTGTCTCAACTGTTTAACTGTAGGTACGCATTCACTGGGATTTATACCTTTGAAGCGATGATAAAGGTATTTGCCCGTGGATTTGTTATTGATTACTTTACGTTCCTTCGTGATCCATGGAACTGGCTGGATTTTAGTGTCATCACAATGGCGTAAGTAACAATTATCTCCGTTAGGATAAAATTCTTTCAGGTATTAATTACAAGCCTTCATTGACAATATGGAACCATGTTCAGTGCAAATTTGAGGCACAGAATTTGAGCTGGTCACCTTACCTCCAGCTGACCCTCACATCTAGCGGCCCCCTCTTGCCAGTGGAACCTTGCCTCTGTCTTTTGGAACCGTCACCAGTGTGCAACCATCATATCTGTCTATCAGTTATCTTCTCCCATATTGGTTAAGTCCCTAGGACTGAAGGTTCATGGGGTAGTGTGGCATGCATTCCCAGGTGCACCCTGGGATCTCTGTCCCACCAGCAACCATGAGATCAAGGTGGATGTTCCTTAAACTGCCTACATTGGTGGGCACCTATGCCATGTGGTTCCTGCCCTCCAAGAGGACCACATATGATAGCGCAACATTGGCTGTATAAGGGAGGTGTCCAAAAGTCTCTGTCCTTTACAAGGCCCAGCAGAAATCCCAAATTTGGACCAATACAGAGTGTTTTTGGGTCTGGGCCTAAATTCTAGCATTCGGTAGGGTCATGGAATTTCAACCCCTCTATATTTCCCTCCTTCGGGCTTTGTTATTTTGGTTGCATTCTGCTTTTGTCCTTCACCACCCTGTGGCAGGAAACCTTGCTCTTCTATTTCAAATTTCTCCCCAGTTACACTTGTCCAAAATTAAACGTACCATGACAGCCCCTCCCCCACTCCGCTATAAAATCCTGCAAATAAAAATTAGCTCATGAAAAGTAGATCATTTTGTTTTACCTCAGAAAATTTCCCATAAATTTGGTTCCATTCACACTCACAAACAACACAGCACACCAAGCTAGGCCACCCAAGTCTGGCTACACTCTGTACCTCCCCATGCTTATTGGCCAGCCAATTACTCTCTGGAGCCCTGATATAAACAGACAAAATGAGTATGCATCGTTCTTCATTGTGGAAGACGCAAATTGCATCTCGGGCTTCAGTGGAACTTGTGTCTTCAGCAATGCTTCAATGTGTGAGTCTCCTCTCTGTTGACAGAAAGGCATGGGTAGGGGGTCCTGTGGATTCCTGGGCTGGATTTTACAGCCCTCACCACCAGGTGTGTTTTCAGTGGGTGGGCACATAAAATACGATGGGTGCTAGCACATCGCCATTGCTCCCACCCCTGACCCATTCCCCATAAAATGGTAGGTGGGCAAGCGCCAAAATCAACAGCCCACCCACCTGCCCGCCATTTTTAAGGATAGAATTCATGGGTTTGGCGCGGGTAGGCAGGCGGGAGTGAGAAGGCAATTTTTTAAACTGAAGTGGTTAAAAGGTGGGGAAGGAGGGAGGCGGCTATGTCCTTTTTGGGAGTTGCCTTCTGCACATTGGGGGCAGCCCCCCAAAGATGTTAACCTGACCCTTTGTCAATTCCTACCGAGGCACCAAAACCCACCCCCCCCTACCCCTGCGGTCCGTCCCTTCGACCTACTTGCAGTCCCAGCAGCACCCACCACTGAATTCTGGCAATTTAGGGACTGCTAGATAGCTCCTGATGGTGGGACTTCCACCCACTGAGGGGCAGAAGTCCCACCTTCACCTCCACTTGGAGTGTGTTATGGCTGTGGGGTGGCCTTGTTTAATGCTGGTCTGTTCAGGGCCAACATTTCTTATGAGGGAACAAGCAGTATGCCCCTCCTCCCCTGTAAAATTCAGCCCCTGATTTACATCTCCAGTGGGTGAAGCTCCTGTTGGCCATCTTGCAACATTAAAACCGCTCAAAGTAGATTGCTTTTCCAAAACAATGAATGTTTTATTTGGACAAGCTACGAAAAGACCAGTGTGGCACCTTTCATTTAAAATGTTGTACCATGTCACTAAACCTCAGAAGCCAGGCAAACAATTTTATGCTATTTTAGCTATTGGGAAACCTTCCAACATGTTGGATTGTATTAATGGAGATATTTAATAAGTGTGCGGAATAAGTGTGTACATGGTGTGTTGTGTTCATCTCCAGCACTCCCAAGACAGAGATATTCACGTATCGGAAATGTGAGCGCTCTCAATTTGCCCTATCGTAAAATTAATAGACAGAAAATCCCAGAGATGTAATCACAAACTCTTCAGTGACAATAGGATGTGGAAAAGCATACATAGTGAGGCTTGGCTGAGAGTCCAGAAATCTATTACATTACTGAAACACCCAAGCCCCAGAGAAAACAGTGTTTGAGAGAGCTCTCCTGATGGCCTGGTAAATATTAATCCCTCAACCAGCATCACTCAAAACAGCAAATTACCTGATTGTTTTCTCAGTGCAGTTTGTGGGAACTTGGGCCTGGATTTTCATCTCTGAGGCATGTAGTGGGAGTCAGGAAAATGTCCAGGCTTGGCCTGCCCACCTCAGGAGAAAGTGCACACAAAAGCAGGATCTTCATTGTAGGGAGAGGTGTGGGGAGTAGAGGGTACGGGGCGGGTGCCATACAATCTTGGAAAAAGTGGGATTTCAACCCAGTTAAGAAAAAAACACAAAGGCCCTCACCCTCACACTCCTCACACTCCCCACACACTTCTCATGCCCATCCATTCCACCTCAGGCCCTTCACCCACCCCCCATGGCTCTTCATGCCTCCTATGCCAAGCTCTGCCTGTTCACCCACTCCCCGTAGCCCCTCAGGCCCCCTATACCAAGCTATGGCACTTCCATGTCCATTGACCCATTATACACCGTATAGAAACCAATGAACCCTATAGTGACAATAGGATGTGTAAAAGCATACATAATGAGGCTTGGCTGACAGTCCAGAAATCTATTACATTACTGAAACACCCAAGCCCCAGAGAAAGCATTGCTTGATTGACAGCTCTGGCTCCCTGATCTCTGCTGTTAATTTCTCAATGTTTGTTTACACAAGTTTAAGAGGATTCAAGTGCTTGCAGTTTCTGTTATTGGTACTTTGAAGGGTCTGGATGATTAACACTTTTATTGGGCTGTAGTGAAAGTACATTTTTAACATAGTGGAAAGTAATGGATAAATGACTTTATTTGAAGTTTTTTCACATATCCTATTGTCACCAAAAGGTTCATTGGTCTATACAGTGGATCAATGGGCATGGAAGTGCCTTAGCTCAGCATTGGGAGTATGAGGGGCCATGGGGGCTATGGGGTGAGGATGGAGGGGCATAGCTTAGCACAGGGGGCATGAGGGGCCTTAGGAGGTGAAGGAAGGGGCATATCTTGACACGAGGATGACCTTTTGAACTCACCCTTCAAAAGGTTCCCCCATGCAAACCAGGGTTTACAACTCTTTTGAGGTGCCGTGATCAATGACTCTTTGAAAAGCTGGCTCCGACTCCATGAAAATTGCAGAAGAGTGGGACATGCCCATCTCTGCAATGGAGCTAGCCAGGCCAGGAGTGCCGGGTGAACTGAACCAGCCTGCACCTTTTAAAGGTACTCTTGAAAATCAGATGACCTGGGAATGGAGTTGGGAATCCCTGAATCAGGACCCACCTGCCATTTTGGAAGGGCTCCCAAATTATCCTGACTTGGGGAAAATCCAGCCCTTGCTGTCTGAATCTTGGCTGCAATATTTCCCTACATTATAACAGTCACTACAATTCAAAAGTACCTAATTGGCTGTGAAGTACTTTAGGATCACCTGAGGTCTTGAAAGGTGTTAAATAAACACAAATTCCTTCTCAAGCTCTGAGCCCAGGAGCACTGTAAATAAAGACTCACCACAGCTTGTTGTAAGGAATGGGTTGGATGTTATTATGGAGCTCCTCTTCTATCATTCCTTTCATATCAATCAACTGAGGAAATACTTTCTATATCTATGTACTTATGTGATACTGTTCCGCATTCTTCCTCACCGAATTTACTCCATTGAGTAGTTAAGCCAAATGGACCAGAAAGATCCCATGTTTTTTTCTGTAGTCTGTGCTGAGTTAGTTGATTTTTTGTGGTGCTGACGCGAGTTCTACAATTGGCCTCAGTGCCCCTGTGTGAGGTCCAGTTGAGGAGGGGCGGGGGTGGTTGTTGGAAATGGCTGAGAGTTAGTGTGTGTTAGAGATTGTTTGGGAATGATGGGATTTGTTCTCAGCTGTGTGCCTGGATACTATGGGGCCTATCTTGGGCATGTTGCCCATGAAATTCTGTCCATTAAAATAAATCGATCCACTATCTCTGATGCAGAGAGCCAACAGGCAACATTCTCCTGCTGGTAACATGCATCTGTAACATTGGGTTTTATGGACAGTACTTTTCCAAACTCCATTCTGCAGCATGTACCAGGAAATATTAACTGAGCAGTTCTAACCTGTGAGAGTGAATCAAAAGGCATGCGGTGAAAGCTAGTTTTAATCTAAGTAACTAGACTTCAGTTCTTTTGGAAAGTGTAAGCTAGTTTGGGAGCTTTTCAAGAATTGAGATTCAAGGAACAATCCTCCTTCGGTATTAAAGTGAACATGGACTGATCTGAACTGAGAGCAGTCATTTGGATCAGAACATTGTGTTGGTCGGGTGGGCTCGCCGGAGGTGAGCAGGAGCGGTCGGGAAGCTGACCACCGCCCGCCATTGGGGCCCGACTGTGATTTCATGCTGTCTGGTCAGTTAAGGCTGCCTGTGCGGGGGGAGGGGAGGAGGGCGAGCGGGGAACTTCGCACATGCGCGCAAGTGCGCTCAGGAAAAGCTCCCTGAGGCACAGGGCTGCCTCGGGGAGATGAAGATTTTTGAAAATTAAACATAAAGAATTTCAAAATGTTAAAAAAACCGTGCTCCCTCATGCAACTCTGTCACATGAGCAGGGGCATGTTATGAATGAAATGTTAACATTTTAATTGAACTTTTAATTGCTGTTAGAAACCTCAAACAGCCCGTGGATGAGGTTTCCTAAAATATCCAAAGGCTGCTTGGCACGCCAACCTCAAGGTTAGACAGGCAGCGAAAAATTACATTTAATTGGTACTTTAATGACCTTAATAGTCCTGTTAATTGTCAGCGGGTGCGCTGCCGACTCCTGTGCACGCCCGCCTACCGAAATATTGCGCGAGTGCGCGATGACATCGGGATGCTCGCCCGACGTCGTTGTGCATCATTTTACGCTCGCTCAGGTCAGCTGCGCGCCTGCCCACCCAGCGAAAAATTCTGGCCTTGGCCTCAGTGCCCCAGCGTGAGGGGTGGATGTGGAGGGGGCGGGAGTGGTTGTTGGAAATGGCTGAAGATTCACCCAAGTGAAGAGATAGTTGGGGAGTAGCTAGGAGCGGCTACTTTGTCATGTCAGCATACCTGGAATTCTACACAAAATGTCTGCTCCAAAATTGTCCCTAACTAGCAACGCTGAAGGACAAAACACAGAAATGAGGCATGATTGGTTAATGCCGGTATGCATTCAGAGATCTTTCCTGAAAGCATTGAGCCAAAGTTTCTCTATAACATTCCTTGCCATCTATTTCATTAACAGAATGATCTTCTCTTCCTGATGAGGTGATTTTTTGAGATCTCACCAAGACTTTTACAGCTTCCTCCTAAGGCGACATTTGCATCCCTGTCAAACACATACCATTGGGTTAAGCAGCTATATTTGAAAATAAACAGTCCAGTGGCATTGCATGTAGTGCAGTCTTAGTGCCAGAGTGTGCTGCACTCATCTGCCCAGTTCCACACATGATGAGTTCTGGATCTCAGCCTATCTGTCTCAGAGAGCTGTTAACTGATTCTGATCCAACTAACCAGTTGCAACCATGATATAGCAGGATGGATTAATCTACATGGTGCTCAAGCCATGCAACTCATGCTCATTCTGAAGCCTTATGAAAAGGCTGTTTCTCCTTTCAACAGCTTGAATAGTGTGTGATAAAGAGATTGTGAGAAGGAACTTCCGGAGTGTTGATCACTCGTGTTAAAATAGGTTTCCCAGCTATTTCTTCTATCTTTTCCTCACACCAGCTGACAATGAAGAGGTGAGGTGAAGGGGGAAAAGTTACTCCTTATATAAAGGCAAAATACTGTGGATGCTGAAGATCTGAAATAAAAATAGAAAGTGCTGGAAAAACTCAGCAAGCCCGGCAGCATCTGTGGAGGGAGAAACAAAGTTAATATTTCGAGTCCAACATGTCTTTTCTTTGGAACCAGGCCTTGTTCTAGTGTTCCGGCATGCTTTGGAGTATTGCTCCAGAATTAATATATCTGTTTAATAATTTAATAATCCTTTACCAGTTTAACAATTTATAGGGGCAGGACTTTTCAATCGGCATGTGGGAGCAGGCCCGACACACTGACGCGTAAAATGATGCGCGATGACATCGGGTGTGCGTCCTGGCGTCATTGCGCTGAGTTGTGATGTTTTGTTCGGCGGGCGCAAGCCGGAGTCGGATGCGCGCCCGCCGATATGTAAATGGCCTATTAAGGCCATTAAGGAAGTGATTAAGGTCTTTGTAAACGCTGCCCGTCCAACCTTAAGGTTGTCGCGCAGGTGAAAAGGCCATGAGCGGAATGAGGTTTCCTACAGTTTTTATTAATTAAATAAATTTTCATAAATATAAAAACATGTCCCATCTCATGTGACGCAGTCATATGAGGGGGCATGTTTCAATACATGTTTTAATGTTTTATTTAATAATTTCAAAAGCGCTTCAATCTCCCTGAGGCAGCTCCGTGCTGGCCCCAATTCTCTCCTCCCCTCGCCCGCACAGGTAGCGTGAATGCTACTGCTCACGCCTCACGCTGGGCGGGCCTTAATTGGCCCACCCATGTAAAATGGCGGCGCAGAGCCGATTGGCTACCCCACCGCCCCTGCCTGAAAAATTCAGGCCATATAGTCTTGAGGATCACTCTCCATTTCTCACAGTAAAGATAAGAGCAGGGCACTGGTAATGTTCCTAAAGGCATCCCTGTTAAACACCTTGGTAGGTAGCAGGAGTCACACTTCAGAGTGTCATAGTTGAGACTTGTACCCATGTACCTGATTCACCATTAACATCCAGCCCACATGCATATAATATGGCATATGGCAGCACAAAGCACATCCACCACCGCAAGCAAGTCCTGTACTACTTTCTAACCTCCTGATTCCTGGATCAAACTCTCCTCCCTTATGCCTTGCAATGTCTGTGCCTTGGTCTTCAGTGCAAAATCACTGAGCTGACGTTCCTCAAGATGCGGGCACTTACTGCTAATGCAGGATCACAATTCTCTCCACAAACTCCACAAACTCCCACATGCCGCATTTACATATGAACTAATGAATTAAGAGCAGGAGTAGGCCACTCGGCCCACCGAGGCTGCTCTGCCATTCAATAAGATCATGGCTGATCTGATTGTAACCTCAACCCCATATTCCTGCCTACTCCCGATAACCTTTTACCCTCTTGTTAATCAAGAATCTATCTAGTTCTGCCTTAAAAATATTTAAAGACTCTGCGTCCACCGCTTTTTCAGTGTGAGAGTTCCAAAGATTCATGACCCTCTGAGAGAAAAAAATTCTCCTCATCTCTTTCTTAAATGAGTGAACCCTTATTTTTAAACAGTGATCCCTAGTTCTAGATTCTCTCACAAGAGGAAACATCCTCCCCACATCCACACTGTCAGGACTTTGAAGGTTTCAATTAAGTCGCCTTTTACTCTTCTAAACTCCAGTGGATGCAAGCCTAACCTGTCAAACCTTCTCTGGACTGCTTCTTTCCTTAAATAAGGAGCCCAATACTGTACACAATACTCCAGATGTGGTCTGATCAGTGCCTTGTACAACTGAAGCATAATCTCTCTCCTGTTGTAATCAATTCCCCTCACAATAAACAATAACATTCTATTAGCTTTCCTAATTACCTGCTGTACCTGTGTACTAACCTTGTGTGATTTATGCACTAGGACACCCAGTTTACCACCTACACATCCATGCTATGACCTTGTTTTATTTATTTAGGCACTTAATTAAATTAAAAGTAGGGGCTCAATTTAAACATCTCTAATTAATTCCCACACTTCTACCCTATTATGGATAGGGAGAGGTGTTGTGATAACTTTCCCCTTTCTCCTTGCCTCTTGGTTGTCAGCTCCAAGATGTGTTTTACACCTTTTGGAAGTTCTGAATTTCAGTCACAAACACAAAGAAGGCTTTCAGTTAAGTTTAAATCGAAAGAAGATAATGGGCCATAACTTCCCAGCTCCCCAGCATCAGATTGGAGAGGCACCCCAAAGACGTCCTGGGGAATTCCCATCAGATGTTCACAGGTAAGAGTTTGCATGACAATTGCCTAGAAGCGCAGACTTCCTCTGGGCAATTGTCCTTCATTGGGAGCCATCTGAAAATGCGATTTAAATCACAAACTTTGGATGGTTCCAACTGTGTTACATAGTTACCCAGAAAAAGTTAAAAGAATTAAAACCTCTTTTAAGTTCTAGGTAACTATTGTAGAGACCCAGATTGATCCAACCCGACCCAACCCAACACCCCCACATGGCCTCATTCCCCCGCCCCGGACATGAGCCATCCTAAGGCCTGACCCCACAGACGCGACCATTCACAGGTCTGATGCCCCACTGGACCAACCCTACCCAACCCCAGCCCCCCAAGCCCCCCCGACCCAACCCCCAACCATCCTCAAGTTCCGAAACCCCCCACAGCCTGCCCCCGCAGTCCAACCCACCTCCCATACCCCTGAGGTCCAACACTTCCTACAAACCCCACCACCACCACCCCTCCCAACCAAGGCCTGAGGTCCAAACCCCCATTCCCCCAAGATCGGACCTCCCCCGCTCCCTCCTGAGGTCCGACCGCCCTCATCCCCCCACAAGGTCTGAGCCCCATCCACCCTCCCCTGAAGTCCAACCCACCAAGGTCTGACACTGCCCCTCTGTCCCTGAGGTCTGACCCTCCGCCTCCCCCCATACACCCCTCAAGTTCTGACCCCTCCAATCCCCCCAAATTCTATCCACTTACCCTGGACACTTATCTTCTCCCTGACCTGTCAAAGGACTTTTAACTTACCTGGTTTATGGCAACTAATGCCGTAAAAAAGGGGACATGTCCACCTTCAATCCGATGGAGCCAGACCTCAACACAGGGCCTTGGGTATAGGCTGCACTGCCTGGGTCTCACCTGCCCTGAGTCGGAAAGTTGGGAGAGACAGGCTCAGAAAAAATTCACGGAAGTAATCAGGCACGGAGTGGCAGTCCAATGCTGATACCACTCCGAGGAAGTTACAGCTCAATGTCTATTCACAAAACACCCTGAAATGCTAACAGAGAAGAGAGAAAATGCTTCCATATGTTGGGGGAACCAAAACTAGGGGCCATAAATATAAGATCATCATTTGACAAAGGATGTGTATTCCTTTACAAAAATAAAAATACCTGGAAAAGCTCAGCAGGTCTGGCAGCATCTGAAGAGAGGAACACAGTTAATGTTTCGAGTCTGTATGACTCTTTTACAAAACTAAGTAAAAATAGAAGAGAGGTGGGGGGGGGGGCGCAAGTAGAGATGGATAGAGGGCCAGTGATAGGTGGAGATAGTCAAAAGATGTCATAGACAAAAGGACAAAGAGATGTTGAAGGTGGTGATATTATCTAATGAATGTACTAATTAAGGGTAGAAAGCAGGACAAGCAAGGTACAGATAGCCCTAGTGGGGGTGGTGTGAGATGAAGGAATCGAAAAATGCCATAAGGTAGAGAAAAAACAACGGATGGAAATACATTTAAAAATCATGGAAATAGTTGGGAAAAGAAAAATCTATATAAATTATTGGAAAAAAAAGGGGGAGATCAGAAAGGGGATGGGGATGGAGGAGAGAGTTCATGATCTAAAATTGTTGAATTCAATATTCACTCCGGAAGGCTGTAAAGTGCCTAGTTGGAAGATAAGGTGCTGTTCCTCCAGTTTGCGTTGAGCTTCACTAGAACAATGCAGCAGGCCAAGGACGGACATGTGGGCATGAGAGCAGGGTGGAGTGTTGAAATGGCAAGCGACAGGGAGGTCTGGGTCATGCTTACGGACAGACCGAAGGTGTTCTGCAAAGCGGTCACCCAGTCTGCATTTGGTCTCTCCAATGTAGAGGAAACTGCATTGGGAGCAATGAATGCAGTAGACTAAATTGAGGAAAGCGCAAGTGAAATGCTGCTTCACTTGAAAGGAGTGTTTGGGCCCTTGGACGGTGAGGAGAGGGGAAGTAAAGGGGCAGGTGTTGCACCTCCTGCGGTTGCATGGGAAGGTGCCATGGGAGGGGGTTGAGGTGGACGGGGTGATGGAGGAGTGGTCCAGGATGTCCCGGAGGGAACGATCCCTGTGGAATGTTGCCAGGAAGATGTGTTTGGTGGTGGCATCATGCTGGAGTTGGCGGAAATGGCAGAGGATGATCCTTTGAATGTGGAGGCTGATGGGGTGATAAGTGAGGACAAGGGGGACCCTATCATGTTTCTGGGAGGGAGAGGAAGGTGTGAGGGTGTATTTTCCTTTGTCTGGATTCTTGAGGTTGTTGATGTTTCAACCATTAAGAATTTCAAAGGAGGTTGTTCTAGCAGACCGGTAATCTCTGTTGGCTAGGCCTGGCTTATGAGTTATAGATGGCCTTTGTATATTTCTCTTTGAGTTTATTTTCTGCAGTCCACGGGGTTGTTATTGTCTCTTCAAAGCTACAAATTTCTTTGATACTGCTAGAATAGCTCCTATTGTTCAGGGTTACATGCAGACATAGCTTCAATCATTTTAAAGTCTCTGTCCAGTTTTTTAAAAAACTTATAACTTAGCCATGAGGATATATATATATATATATATATATTTTATAAAAAATATTGTGTGAGGCTTTAGCTCCATTTCTGTATCAAGTTAAACATGGGCAATGAAATCTCCTGCCGATGACTACCTCACTCTCCCTCAGCTAATGAATCAACACTCCTCTGTGTTGAACACCACTTGGAAGAAACACTGAGGGTGACAAGGGCACAGAATGGACTCTGGGTTGGGAACTTCAATGTCTATCGCCAAGAGTGGCTTGGTAGCACCACTACTGATCTAGCTGGCCCGAGTTCTGAAGGACATAGTTTCTAGACTGGGTCTGTGGCAGATGGTGAGGGATCCAACAAGAGGGAAAAGTCTACTTAACCTTGTCCTCTCCAACCTCGTCCTGTCACCGAGTTATCTGTCCATGACAGTATTGGTGGGTGTGACCACCGCACAGCCCTTGTGGAGATGGAGTCTCATCTTCACACACAGAGCACGTTTAGTGTGCTCTATGACACCATGCTAAAAGGGGCAGATTCAGAATAGATGTTACAACTCGAAATCAGCCATGCATGAGGTAATGTGGGCCATCAGCAGCAGAACTGTATTCCACCTCAATCTGTAATGTCATGGCCCAGCATATCACTCACTCTACAATTACCATCAGGCCAGGGAACCAACCCTGGTTCTCTGAGGAGTGCAGGAGGGCATTCCAAAAGCAGCACCAGGCATACCTAAAAAATGAAATGCCAACCTGGTGAAGCTCCAAGATTACTTACATGCATATTAGCAAAAACAGCATGCACTAGACAGAGCTAAGCAATCCCAAAACCAACAGCTCAGATCATAGTTCTGCAGTCCTGCCACATTCAGTCATGAATGGTGCTGAACAATTAAACAACTAAAGGGAGGAGAAGGCTCTAAAAATAACCCCATCCTCAATGATGGAGCGGCAAGGTACAGCAATGCAAAAGACAAGACTGACACATTTTCCCCCATTGTTAGCCTTAAGTGCGGAGTGGACGATCCATCTCGGCCTCCTTCTGAGGTCCTCATTATCACAGATGCCAGTCTTCCGACAATTATATTCACTTCAAGTGATGTCAAGAAATGGCTGAATGCACTGGATACAGTAAAAGGCTATGGACCCTGATAATATCCCAGCTCAAGCGTTGAAGATCTCTCGCTGCACCCCTAGTCAGCTGCTCCATTACAGCTACAATACTGGCATCGACCCGAAACTGTGGAAAATTGCCAAGGTTTGGCCTGTCCTCAAAAAGCAGGGGAAATCCAATCCATTCACCAGTCCATCAGTCTACTTTCAATCATCAATAAAGTAATGGAAGGTGCTGTCAATGGTGTTAAGAAGTGCCCTTACTCAGCAATAACTTGCTCACTGTTGCTCAGTTTGGGTTCTGCCATGACCACTTGGCTCCTGAAATTATTATGGCCCTGGTCCAAAAATAAACAAAAGAACAGAATTCCAGAGGTCAGTTGAGAGTGACTGCTCTTGACAGTAAGGCAATATTAGATCAAGTATGGTATCAAGGAGCAAGAGTAAAATTGAAGTTAATGGGAATTGGGAGAAAGCTTTCCACTGGATGGAATCATAGCTAGCACAAAGGAAGACGCTTGTGGTTGTTGGAGGCCACTCATCCCAGTCCCAGGACATTACTACAAGAGTTCCTCAGGGAAATGTCAGTGCTCTAGCCATTTCCAGCTGCTTCATCAATGAACTTCCCTCCGTCAGGTCAGAAGTAGGGATGTTTGCTGAAGATTGCATAGTGTTCAGTACCATTCACAACTCCTCAGAAAATGAGCTGTCCAGGCATGCATGCAGCAAGACCTGGACAATATTCAGGCATGGGCTGATAAGTGGCAAGTAATATTTGGGCCACAAAGGTGCTAGGTAATGACAATCTCCAATAAAAGAGAATCTAACCATCTCTCTTTGACATTCAATGTCACTGAATCCCCCACTAACATCATCCGGTGGGTGGGAGGCTGGGGGGGGGGTGGTCACCATTGACCAGGAACTTAACATAAATACTGTGGCTACAAGTGCAGGATAGAGGCTGGGAATTCTGTGGCAAGTGTTTCATCTCCTGATTCCCGAAGCCTTGTCTATCATCTATCTACAAGGCACAAGTCAGGAGTATGATGGAACAGTCTCCACTTGCCTGGATGAGTGCAGCTCAAACAACACTTAAGGAGATCAACACCATCCAGGCCAAAGTAACTCTCTTGATGGGCACCCCATCCACCACCTTAAGTATTCACTTCCATCAGCATCAACCCACCATGGCTGCAGTGTGTACTATATATAAGATATGACTCCAGACCCACAGCAATGTGGTTGACTCATAAATGCCCTCTGAATGAGCAATTAGGGGTGGACAGTAAATGTTGGCCTAGCCAGCAATGCCCAACTCCCATGAATGAATAAAAAAAATACTGCTTCAACTCGCCAAGGTTCCTTTAACAGCATCTTCCAAACTTGCAACCTCCCCCAAGGAAAGACAAGAGCAGCAGATGCATAGGAAACCACCACCTGCAAGTTCCTCTCCTAGTCACTCACCATCCTGACTTGGAAATATATCACCGTTCCTTCACTGTCGCTGGGTCAAAATCCTGGAACTCCCTCCCTGACAGCACTGTGGGTGTACCTACACCACATGGACTGCAGTGGTTCAAGAAGGTGGCTCACCATCACCTTCTCAAGCACAACTAGGAGTGGGCAGCAAATGCTGGCCTTGCCAGCAATGTCCATATCTCATGAATGAATAAAACAATAAGCAAATTTTACTTTTTTCTTTTGTCTTCCTTGCCAATACTTACACCCATAAGTATATATGTTTTTTATAACACTCTTGGGGTGAAATGATGCTTTGCAACAGTTGCATATAAGGCTACCTGTTACACAATCAGCTGTGCTGGCATGGCAGTGCAGCGCTGTGGGGGAGCTGCATTGTCCTTCGGATGACACGTTAAACTGATGGCCCAGTTTGGTCATTTGTACATGAAAAGTCTCGTGCCGCATTTAAAGAGGAGCAAAGAGTTCTCCAGAGTCCCAGCCAGTATTTACCTCTCAAGTAATGCCAGAAAATCTGGCCGTTCATTTGCCGTTTTGTGAGATGTTGCTGCTGGCATAATAGCTGCAAAAGTGATCCTTGATTGTAAAGCAATTTGGAATGTCCTGAGAATGTGAATGGAGCATTATAAATGCAAGATCTAGCTCTCTTGCATCATTCATGAGAAATTCCTCTGTCCACTTTTTTGAATAAGGCAGTGATCTGTTAGGATATGTGGGTTAAAAATTCCATCAAAATAGTGGGCAAACAATTTATTTCTCAATGTTTTAAGGCACCCCCTCCTGAAATCATGCAACACGATTTCACCTTATTCCAATATCACAGTTAGATATGGCTTGCTAATGGCGAACCGCTAAGTAGAAATGGAAGGTTTGGTCCTCCACCCTGCTACAATTATCAAATACTGGTAACATAAATATTGTTTAAAAATGTTAAGTTCTTGGTATCAAAACTGTGTGACTAAACCTTGCTGCCCTCTGTGCTGTTGTCATTGATTAGATACGTCACTGAATTTGTGGATTTGGGTAATGTCTCTGCTTTAAGAACTTTTCGAGTTCTCCGAGCACTGAAAACCATCACAGTTATTCCAGGTAGGTGCTGTGGAATGATTTGTGTCTTCAGATTGTGCTTTTTTTAAATTGTAAAATAGATATGAATGCACTTTGACTGTTTATTAATAGTTCAGTTTGCCAGGAGGTTGGTGCCAGATTATGTCTGAAAATAAATAATTCACTGGAGCTCACTGAGCTACTCAACCTGCTTAACAGGAAGAACATGGATACATTGATACCTCACAGATGAAAATACATCTCACTTGTCTTTATACCTCCTTCTCAGAGAAGTGGGAGAGAGCAGTAAATTAAAGTCCACGAAAATTTCTTTGACAATGTTCAATAATTGAGAATGTTTATAAGTATAACTCCAGAATTCTGACTGATAATTCTAGCAAAAGCTATTACTTAGGGTTTTTTTGAGTTGATCAGGGTGAGAGATGTTACTGCTGGGAAATGGAATTCTTCCTGCTGCAATGCTTGCTGTTAGCATCAACAGGCTTTCCAACCTCAACAGGCTGAGAGCCAAGACTAAGGTGACCATCCGGCATATTCACAACTTACAATATGCTGATATTTGCGCAATTGTGGCCCACCGTCCAAGTGACATTCAGACCACCCCCAAGCTCTTCAACTCTACATACAAAGGGGTTGGCCTCTCACTCAATATCAGCATGCCCATTGTCCTCTACCAGCTCTCCCCTGGACAAGCACTTACATCTCCAGCTATTAGAACTCGTTGAGCGCATCCCTCATCTCAGCAGCTACCTCTCTCAAAAGGTGACCATCGAAAAGGAGATCCAGCGTAGAATCAGCTGTGTCAGCGCAGCTTCCAAAGAATGTGCAACCAGCTCATCAACAACAGACACACTCATAGAAGAGCAATGGCTTTAATCTACAAAGCTGTTGTTGTCATCAGCCTTCCATATGGCAGTGAGACTTGGGTTACCTACCAAAGGGACCTGCGGGTGCTGGAGAATTTAAACTAGCAATGATATCTCCAGAGGTTGCGCAAAGTCAAGTGAATAAACACCAGCATCATCATCAAAGCCAATTCCTTCAGCATCATAACCCTGGTCGTGTAAAATCAGCACTGCTGGCCTGGACGCTGCATCAGATTGCCGAAAGATTGGCTTCCGAATCAGATCCCCCTTTCACAACTTAAGGATGGCATCCAATCTCAAGGAGGTCAGAGGAAACGTTTTAAGGACTCCCTGAAGACCTCACTGAAAAGGGGACAAATTGACATTGGTGCTTGGGAAGACTTAGCCTCTTCCATCAAGCCGCAACACAGTCAGAAACTGACTGCATAAACTCTGCTTCAGACAAGTGACAAAAGCAGAAGAAGAGAGAGCAGAACTTTGGCTCGAGAACCCATCTTCCTCAGGGAAACTCTTGTTCTCCCTGCCCAAAGACTCGGGCTCCAGGATTGGCCCGCTGAGCCATCTGAGAACACACAAATCATGGCAGGCGTCATCCTCATTTCAAGGGACTGACGATGACAATGGTGTCAACATTAAGCACTCTCCTTAGAAATAACTCACTGATAGTTGCAGAATAAAGCTTTGTGTGCTCGGCTTCAACAATATGCCTCAGACCTAACCTCCCAAAAGCTTTCTGTGACAGTAATTATATGTCCCACATCAACCATCCTGTGATCTCTGTTTGTGAGATTGCCAATTAATGTGACAAATTGGATCAATTTTAGATTCCTCCACTACAACAGTGACTACACTTTAATGGCTGTAAAGTACTTTGAGACACCCTGAGGTCCTGAAGGGTATAATATAATTGTCTTTTTTCTTTCTTTTAAGCCTACTAAGAAGTGGATTGGGAACAAATTCATTTTACACAGGATGCTTACAGCAAACAGACAAATTTAAAATTCAGGGACGAAAGGCCAGGGTCTAACCACTGCACAATTCAATTTCCTTGATTACCTGGGTTTTATCATTAAATGTAATGATAAACTACTTACTGAGATAGCAGTAGATGTTTCTGAGTACAGTATTGAATTAAAACAAGCCACAGCTAAGTTAGTGCCTCAAGGACACAAGAGAAAAAAGAATAGAATAGAATATAATTGGAATAAAAAGGCAGAGAGCCTCTTCAAAATTGTGTAAAAAAATAATTTAAAACTGCTTCCTCTTAATATAACTTGTTACAAGTGAAAGCAACTCATTTTGAATTTTAAGTGAGGAAGCCATTGGTTACTGTTGCAACTAAACATCAGCGGGACTTTAAGCATCCTTTAAATATCTTATTGGCCCAGGATACATTTTAACACACAACCTATTTTTCTGTTCACTAGGGTTAAAAACCATTGTCGGAGCTCTGATCCAGTCAGTAAAGAAATTATCAGATGTGATGATTCTGACGGTTTTCTGTTTAAGTGTATTTGCACTTGTTGGTCTTCAGCTGTTTATGGGAAATTTGAAACACAAATGTGTGATATGGCCACCACCAGCAGAACTGCTATACAATAGTACCTTCATAGAAGATGGAATGGACAATGATACTGTGATCAGCAACTACACTAGAAGGTTCGACTGGAAGACCTATATTAACAATGAAGGTACAGTTTATGCCATTTACCTGTATTCTGATTCAATATATGCCCACGTAAAACTTATTCTGTTTGGGCTGTTAAATGTATAAACATAAGGAAAATTTGTGCTTCAGTGCCACAATCACAAGCTGTGCCCTTGCCACTGTGAAGGCTAAACCCAATGATTTTCTTTCATCTAAAATCTACCCATTGCACCAGCCCCTTTGAGTCACCCTCCATTATAATTAAACAGAATCCGTAAGATATTTTTTGTAACTTTTCTCCATAACTCTTTTTAAAGTGAACTTTTGCTCTGTGTCAGAATTAGGGAAAGCGTCCACCCACTGGCCCCTCTGCCCTGCCCAGCCCCAACTCCCACTTTTTTTTGCCATCATTATCATCATTAATTATTCTTGGGCAAAAATATTGTGGTGCTAAATTGTCCCCATAATGTGTGTAAACCTCAATTTCAATACCCTTTACTGCAATGACTGGGTAACACCTTCCTTGCCCACATTGATTATCCATATAGGTTTTCAGGCAATTATTGTAATTTAATGAAGTGCTTTAACTTGTGGAAAAAAGGGGCAGGATTTTTCAGATGGCAGGGTTTCCCAACCCACCGCCCAAAGAGTCGATGGGTACCATGGCATCCCTGCAGCCTTTTAATGATCCAAGGCTGGAGGTGGGATTTCTGCCCCTCACATGGGCAGAAGTCCATCCTCTGAGAGCACCAGCAGCAGCAGTGGCCAGGACTGGAACAATAAGCAGTGCCCAGATTTTAAATCTCGGAGTCCAGGACAAGATAAGTGTGGGGGTCCTATGGCAGGGAGGGGAGGTAAGGCTCTGGGGAGACGGCGGGGTGGGGTATTGATGGACAGACCAGAGGGGGAGTGAGCACCCGCAGGGGGCAGGCCTGGGGTGTGGATGTGCAAAGGGGGCCCTTCAGGGATTAACCCACCCCACTTTCCCACTCAAGACTGGGCTTCCCCCAACTCTGAACTCCTCCTGCCAGCCTCAAAATTAAATAATTGCCCACTTAAGGGATTCAATTGGAGTGAGGGTGGAGGGGTGGGGGGGGGTGCTACCCTAAGTCTTTAGGCCTTGTCCACCCCGTAAAATTCCGGACAGTTTGGAGGCCCCCTGGGAAATTTTACAGGCCTGCAAACCTGTCAGTGGGTGACCATAAAATTCTGCCCAAGATGGCAGTCATTCAATCCCTTTTCACTTAAGAGAGGATTAAAACCCAGTCCTAAGGTTAAAAGATAACCCACTGGGTCACTCAGCTCCCAAATCTACACCATTAAGTCCAACCTCTAGTTAACTGGTGACGATAAGTTGTTGGTTCACAGTAGAGTCCAGTCAATCAAAGTTTGGCGCAGTAAATGCACTAATAACAGGGAGAATTCTCTACGGACCTAAATGTCACAATAGCAATGATTTTTGTTTTTAATTTTAAGCCAGTGTGACCCAAGGATGCTAAAAGTTTTGTGTGTTTTTTTTCCAATGTCAAGAAAACCATTACTATGTAGAAGGCGCTGCTGATGCTCTACTGTGTGGGAATGGATCTGATGCCGGGTAAATTGTCTTCTCTTATTTTTCAATTCCGCCCATAACAATTGCATTGTTAAGCTGCAGAAAAGTTCAAGCCGCGTCTATCACTGGGTCATTGTTTAAATATTAAGCGCCGGACGAGTGAAACAACAGCTGATGCTGGGAATGCACTGTTTAAAGTGTTGCTTGACCTGACATCTTTGTGAAGAGAAAGGCCAGGGGATGATATGACTGACATATGACACGACCACCTGCTTTTATCCATAAATCTCTATCCTGTACACAAGTTTACAGAGAATGTCCTTTTAACATAAAGGGGATTAATTGGGTTTAATTTCCTCTGTGGGCTGTTTTTAGCATGCTGTTTAACACATTTGAGGTAAATTCCTGTCTGTGCTATTTTAACATAGCTATCAAGTTGTTTTAAATGTCCATTGTCAGCTGTGACTCAGTGAGTAACACTCTTGCTTCTGACTCATAAGGTTGTGCATTCATAGTCCCACTCCAGAGACTTCAGCACCATACTCTGGGCCGACACTCCAGTTTAGTACTGAGGGAAGGCAACACTGTCAGAGGTCCCATCTGCCCTCTCATCAGGATGCAAATGATCCCATGGCACTATTTCAAAAAAGAGTAGGGGAGTTCTCCCTAGTGTCCTGGCCAATATTTGCCCCTCAACTAATATCATTAAAAGCAGATTATCCAATCATTGTCTTTTGCTGTTTGTAAAACCTTGGCTGTGAAAAATTGGATATAGCATTTCCTATAGTACCACAGTGACTACGCTGCAAAAGTATTTGGCTGTCAAGTGCTTTGGAACATCCTGAGGGTCTTGAAAGGCGCTACCTAAATGCCAATCTTTGTTTCTTGATTGTGATAGAATAACGTGGAAAAAAATTAAAACATCTAAATAATTAACAAAACAAGGACAATATGCCAATATTTCGTGTATAGTTTAGTTTCAATCAAGCCATTAAATCCTGTTGCTCATTAATACAAGGCACTATAATGAGGAAATGCATCTTCCCTTACTAATTATTCAGTTTATTCCTAAATATTTCTCTACAGGGGGTCAATTCTCACTGCCTTTGCCTGGTGTTAGCAGGCTAGTGATTGTCTCAAAATGTGCTCGGTAACCTTTGCCCTGTTATTGCCTTCCTGGCAATAGTCCTCTTTCAATCTGGAAATCAGTGTCTTGCAGTATAACCAGGAACCTGATTGCCATTTTAGGCTGGAACTGGTTGGAGTCTGCAACTAGTTTCATGGTGCAATGGAATCAAAATGACCTGGTAAAGGTCAATGTTGAATGCTGGAGGAGCAAGACTAATCAGCATTGCTGTCCCAACGCCCACACCCAATGCAATATAGCCAACCACCATCCCCCACTGCAACCTACTGCACCCCCCCCAACACCCCCCCCACCCCCCCCCCCCCCCCCCCCAACCCCCAACCCCCCCACCCCCTACCTTCCCACTCCTAACTTACCTTGACAGCTGTCTGCCCTGACCCCATTTTCAGGCCTCATTCCAGTGAGCTGCTTTGGGACTTTTGACCAGTTTGGCTCCTCCCAGCCTCAAAATTGTGGGCACTTCTTTGCTGCTGCATTGGGTGTCCGGCCAGCCCACTCCATCCAAAAGTGAAGATAGGCATCCCACCCCAGTGTAATTCTTTTTTTCATTTGTTCATGGGAGGTGGGCATCACTGGCAAGGTCAACATTTAATGCCTATCACTAATTAACCTTGAGAAGGTGAGGTTGAGCCACCTTCTTGAAGCACTGCAATCCGTGTACGCCCACAGTTCTCTAGGGGCAACAGCGCAGAAAAGAAAAGCCATTTCTGGAGAGCCTCTGGCCGCAATCTGATAACAAAGAGTAGAACCAAGCAAGGGCAGACCCGCTTAGCCGGAAAACGGCGGAGCATTGGAGGAGGATAATGTAGTCAACCATGTCAAAGGCTACAGGGGGGTCATGAAGAGCACAGAGAGTTAGTGCACCATGGTCATAGGGGATGTCATTTCTGAGATTGATTAGGGCTGTTTCAGTGCTGTGGCAGGGGCAGAAGCTTGATTGGATAGATTCAAACGTGATGTTATGGGAATGTAGGTCTGGATTTTGGGAAAATGGACTGCCAATGAAGGTCTTGATTGAGTCAGTCAATACCCTAAAAGGAAAGTGGATTGATAGATAGTATTGAAAACAAGAATTGAAGATAGTTTTCTCCCCAGGAGAAGAACATGGCAGGTCGTAGTGTTCCTTAGAGAGCAAACAGGGAGTACTGGGTGGAACGCCATGATCAAATAATCATGAATGGACTGTGTTTGGAGCAGGTTTAATGGGCTTGGTGGCTTTTTCTCACTTCATAATAAATAAAATTCCAACCATAAAAAAGAAGCACAAATCCTCACACTCACTGGCTTGGCCACATTGTCTTCACTGGAAAAGGGGGGAAGCTGTGCCACAGAATTTTTTAAAAATTATTTCACGGGATGTAGGCATCACTGGCTAGGCCAGCATTTATTGCCCATCCCTAATTGCCCTTGAGAAGGTGGTGGTGAACTGTCTTCTTGAACTGTCGCAGTACATGTGGTACAGGTATACCCACAGTGCTGTTAGCGAGGCAGTTCCAGGATTTTGACCCAGTAACAGGAAAGAATGGTGATATATTTCCAAGTCAGGGTGGTGTGCAGCTTGGAGAGCAATTTGCAGGTGGTAGTGTTCCCATGTGCCTGCTACCCTTGTCCTTCTAGATAGAGGTCACGGCTTTGGAAGGTTCTGTTGAAGGAGCCTTGGTGAGTTCCTACAGTGAATATTGTAGATGGTGCACACTGCTGCCACTGTGCTTCAGTGGTATGGGGAGTCGATGTTGCAGATGGTTGGTGAAGTGCCAATCAAGTGGGCTGCTTTGTCCCTGATGGTATATACTGGGACCTTGTGTGCTGTTGGAGCTGCACTCATCCAGGCAAGTGGGGAGTATTCCATCATACTTCTGACTTGTGCCTTGTAGATGGTGGACAGGCTTTGGAGAGTCAGGAGGTGAGTTACTCATTGCTGGATTCCTAGCCTCTGACTTGCCTTTGTAGCCACTATATTTATATGGCTGCACCAGTTCAGTTTCTGGTCAATGGTAACCCCACGATGTTGTTAGTGGGGGATTCAGTGATAGTAACGCCATTGAACATCAAGGGGTGATGGTTAAATTCTCTCTTGTTGGAGTTGGTCATTACCTGACACTTATGTGGCGCAAATGTTACTTGCCAATTGTCAGCCTAAGCCTGGATATTGTCCAGGTCTTGCTGCGTTTGGACATGGACTGCTTCAGTATCTGAGAAGCCACAAATGGTGCTGAACATTTTGCAATCATCAGCGAACATCCCCACTTCTGACCTTATAATGGAAGGAAGGTCATTGATGAAGCAGCTGAAGATGGCTGGGCCCAAGACACTACCCTGAGGAACTCCTGCAGTGATGTCCTGGAGCTGAGATGATTGACCTCCAACTACCACAACTGTCTTCCTTTGTGCTAGGTATGACCCCAACCATAGGAGAGTTTTCCCCATGATTCCCATTGGCTCCAGTTTTGCTAGGGCTCCTCGATGCTACTCAGTCAAATGCTGCCTTGATGTCAAGGGCAGTCACTCTCACCTCACCTTTTGTGTTCAGGTCTTTTTTCCATACTTAGACTAAGGCTGTAATGAGGTCATGAGCGGTGTGGTCTTGGTGGAACCCAAACCGAGTGTCAGGTTATTGATTAGTAAATGCCACTTGATAGGACTGTTATTGAACCCTTCCATTACTTTACTGATGATTGAGTGTAGACTGATGGGGTGGTGATTGGCTGGGTTGGGTTTGTCCTGCTTTTTGTATAGGGCATACCTGGGCAATTTTCCTCATAGCTGGGTAGATGCCAGTGTTGTAGCTGTACTGGAACAGCTTGGCTAGGAGCACAGCAAGTTCTGGAGCACAAGTCTCCAGTACTATTGCAGGAATATTGTCAGGACCCATAGCCTTTGCACTATCCAGTGCCTTAAGCTGTTTCTTGTTATCAGGTGGAATGAATTGAATTGGCTGAAGACTGGCATCTATGATGCTGGTGACCTCCAGAGGAGTCCGAGATGCATCATCCACTCGATTGTAGCAAATGCCTTGTCTTTTGAACTGATGTGCTGGGCTCCTCCATTATTGAGGATGGGGATATTTGTGGAGCCTTCTCCTCCAGTGGGTTAATTGCCCACTACCATTCATGACTGGATGTGGCAGGACTGCAGAGTTTAGATCTGATCCGTTGGCTGTGGGATTGCTGCTTATGCTGTTTGGCGTGCAAGTAGTCTTCACCAGGTTGACATCTCATTTTTACTCTTTGTTGAACCAGGGTTGATGATAATATAGAATGGGAGATATGCCAGGCCATGAGCTGCTTGTGTACAATTCTGCCCAGTCTTGAGTTGCTAGATTTGTTCAAAAATTAAGCCATTTATCACAGTGGTAGCACAATGGTCGCTCTTACCGATATTGTCATGGTCAGATGCATCTGTGGCAGACAGGTTTGTGAGGGTGAGGTCAAGTGGTTCCCTCACCACCTGCCGCAGACACAGTTTAGCAGCTATGCCCTTTAAGACTTACTACCGAGCCACCCAGAGTACATTTCCTTGCCACCCTCAGTGCTTCCTCCAAGTGGTGTTCAACATGTGGTAATCAGCAGGACGTTTCCTTGCCCATGTTTGGCCTGATGCCATGAGACTTCATGGGATCCAGAGTCGATGTTGAGGACTCCCAGGGCAACTGTATCTTAACTGTATACCACTGTGCTGCCACCTCTGCTGGGTGGTAATTGTATGATTCATGTGGCTTAATACAACAGAGGGCATTTAAGAGTAGACCAGGTAAGGATGGCAAATTTCCTTCCCTAGTGATCATCATTAGATTTTTAATTCCAGATTTTTTTAAATTGAATTCAAATTCCACCATCTGCCATGGTGGGATTTGAACTCAGGTCCTCAGAGCATTGCCCTGGGTCTCTAGATTACTAGTCCAGTGACAATGCCACTACCTCCCCTTGGTTTATCACATGCTGTTTTTGCTGTTTGGCATCCTAGTAGCCCTGTGGTGCAGTTTCACCAGGTTGACACCACATTTTTGTTATGCCTAGTGCTGCTCCTCCTACACCCTTTAGTGAACCAGGGTTGATTCCCCAGCTTGATGAAAATGGGGAAATGCTGGGTTACGAAGTTACAGATTGTGGTTGAGTACAATTCTGCTGCTGATGGTCCCCAGCACCTCATGGATGCTCAGTTTTGAGTTGTTAGGTCTGTTCGAAATCTAATCCATTTAGCATGGTGGTAGCACTACACAACACAATGGAGCATATCCTCAATGTGAAATCGGGACTTCATCTCCACAGGGACTGTGCGGTGGTCACTCCTACTGATACTGTCATGGACATATGCACCTGAACAGGTAGATTGGTGAGGATGAGGGTTTTTCCCTCACCATCTGCTGCAGACCAATTCTTGCTGCTCCATCGTTTAGGACTCAGCTGGCTCGGGCAACAGTGGTGCTGCTGAGCCATTCTTGGCGATAGACATGGAAATCCCCCACCCAGAGTGCTTCCTCCAAGTTGTGTTCAACATGGAAGAATACTGACTCATCCACTGAAATGGTGGGGGTGGGGGTGGGCGGTGGTGGCAATCAGCAGGATGTTTACTTGCCCATGTTTGGCCCAATGCCACAAGACTTCATGGGACCCAGAGTCGGTGTTGAGAACTCTCCCAGCAACTCCATCCTGACCATATACCACTGTGCCACCACCTCTGGTGGGTCTGTCCTGTCAGTGGGACAGGACATACTCAGGGACAGTGATGTCTGGAACATTGTAAGATGTGATTCCATTGTAAGATGTGACTAAGTCAGACTGTTAATTGATTAGTCTGTAGGACAGCTCACCCAAATTTGGCACAACCCCCCAGATGTTAATAAGACAGACTTTTCAGGGCTGGGTTTGCCATTCTCATTTTCAGTGCCTAGGTCGATGCCAGGTGATCCACCCAGTTTCATTGCCTTTTGTAGGGCTATGTAGCAGTTTTAATACAGTTCAACTATCTGCAGTGGTGGGATTCGAACCCATGTCCCCAGAGCGTTAGCCTGGGCTTTTGAATTGCTAGTCCTACAACATTACCACTACGCCTCGGCCTCCCCCAGCTTATTTGGTGTTGGGTGCACCTGGGAACTAAATATGATCCAGTGTTCAATACAATAGACGCTCAACCATATATGACATTAAATCTGATAGCAATCATCCTGGATTATTGAGTGAGGCCTGATTTCTGATATTTTCATATGGGACCAACAGGCACTGCAAATGTGCCAACATAACTCTTCTACCATTAATTTATTAGGTGGGGCATTTTAATGATTGAACTCAAACAAATATAAATTATTATTTTAGAAAAGTAATAATTGGCTTGATCACGTTTAGCTTCAAGGTGGAGGTTGGTGTTGAGAATGCTTCCAGGTATTTGTTTCCAAATGTACCAACAAGCAGTTGTGCCATACTCACCAGCAGGCAATTTGCATGCAGCAATGATTCACTAAAGCAATAAGATAAATAGAGAAAAAAGCTGTTTTGATTGAGGGATGAAAATTGGCCAGGACAATACCTTGCACTTTGTCTTAAAATGTCATGGATCCTTCACATTTGCTGAAGCAGAAGACTGGGCCTCAGTTTAACATCTGCTCAGAAACATACCACCTCTGGTAAGGAAGTGTGACAGGGTGGGACTTCCAGCTGCCAAAGTCCCCAGACACTGACCTTTTCCCAAAATGTACATGGGACGGGATCATTTTCATTCATTGAGGAGCATGGCCCATGCCTGCAGAGGCAACTGCCCAGAAAAACAGGCTGAAGAAATAAGAACACAATATTTTTTTGGATGTTCCTAAAGGAGAAAAGATCGAGGCAACTTTTAAAGGTAATAAAAGTTTCTCAAATTATTCGACTTAAATTTACCTCTGGCGGTCTTGTGGCCTTCCAAAATTGAAGTACAGGATTTATTCCTGCTCGCAGCAGTTGTAGGCCCTGCTGGAATTTCGGGTGTGTTGGATTCCCCCTGAAATTCCTGATCCCAACTACATGGGCAATCCACCCACTGTGTGCCCTCCCACATCCCAGGAATTTATGACCAATGTATTCAGGCTGTGTCCAGGACGACTTTAATGGGTTCATCTTATCATTGTTGTATCTCCGCTTGCCTGCTTTCTGGCACAGGCTTTTTCAGTTAGGCATAGGGAGTGGTTGATCTGGCAGCGAAGTGTACTTACTTCACTCTGGGGGTTTAAGACATCAAATAAACTATCTGCATTGCTTTAATTTCATTTTACAACCTTCAGTCAATTGAGAGCCAGGTCTACAACTCTCTGGAAACATAACAATAATTGGTTAGTTTCCAATAGTTATCTGCCTTTTCATTGTAGCATTGTTAATCTCATGTGTAACTGAGCTGAATTTAGAAATACCTCCATGTTGCAACTAGAAATCCGGCAGCAAAAGTGAAGTATCCTATGGGTATGGCTACAAGGGTCTAGGTTGAGATCACCAGTTTCAGTTTGAGATTCACAACAAATTTCAATTCCATCTGCTGTCACTGTAAAAAAGAAGAATATTCATTATTAAATACATAATCTAAGATGGCATTTCAGTGTGGTATTGAGAGAGTGCTGCACTGGCAAAGTTGCTATTTTATGGATGAGATGCCAAAGTGAGGCCCCTGTTTACCTATTTAAGTGGATGGAAAAGACTCAATGGTACTACCTGAGGAATGGCAGAAGAGTTTCCCCAGTCTCTTGGCCGATATTTATTCCTTAACCTTCGCCACTCTAACAGATCACTTGCTTATTTATCGTATTGTTGTTTGTGAGGCCTTGCTAAATGCTGCGTTTGCCAACATATCACCAGTGATTGTGGAATTCTTTGGGATGTCTTCAGACTGTTATTTCTTTGTTGATAATGCTGAACGATAGCTATTGTGTCAACTGTCTGCTATTGATTCTTCTATAATTGTTTATTTGCTGGCTTTTCCAGGAGGTGTCCGGAAGGTTATATATGTATGAAGGCTGGGAGAAATCCAAACTATGGCTACACCAGTTACGATACCTTTAGTTGGGCATTTCTGTCACTTTTTCGACTCATGACGCAAGACTACTGGGAAAATCTCTTCCAATTGGTAAGTGTTGGCAACCATTGCGTTTGTAATATATTTTGTTTTCTCAGAGGAGATGGGCTAAAACAAAGGAATATGAGCTACCCTTGTAGAACAACCATTTATGGCAAAACCTGAGACATAATTACAGATACAATCTTTCTTTCTATCTCTGTCTGCGCTCTCTCACATTTCTTTAGAATCTCAGCCTTCTTGTTATAGCATTTTTTATTTACTTTTTTTTCTCTTTCATTCTGGCCATCACTCTATTTTTCCCTGTCACTCTCTTATTTAGTTATCTCTCTTTCCCCACTTCCTCCTCACTAATTATATAAGCTGCAGTGGAATATGTAGCAGTATTGCCAGATTTAATTGCATGGTTCTTGGCAAGGAATGGATTGCTCTTTCTGAAGCGGCTTAAAAAAATCTAGCTTATTTTGTTGTATTAACTTACTATTTGATTTCCGTTGCTTTATTTGATTTAAAATCTATTTTGTTTAAATGAAAATGCAAGTGTTGTGTCAGAATAAAAGGGACTTGTCATATCGTTTGCATCCAGAGTTCCAATGAAACCCAGGGCTGAATTTTTCAGGCGAAGCATATTGTTCACAGCCCTCAACTCCATTACCAAAGTTGGTTTCAAACTGGCCGACTTTAAGAAAGGCAGCCCGCCAATGGTAACACGCTGCAGATGGCCTAAATGAGGTGAGAGTGGCACTTTCAATCATCAGTGGGAGGCAGTCCTACCCTTGAGAGCTGCTGGCCAACCTGGTTGGCCGGAAGCTCTAGCAACCCCAACGGTGCCAGAACTCAGTAGTGGGCGCTGCTGGGACTGCAAGCAGACATCATGGAGAAGAGTGATGGATCCCGGACTAAAGTAAGTGTTGGGCTTTTAGGGCAGGAAGGGATTAGGCACCTCCGAAAAGATGCACCCCACCCCCACTCCCTGCTTCCTTTTCATCTTTTAACCAGTTGGGTTAAAAAAACAGCCTTCCCCCCTGCTACCTGTCCACACTAAACGTGTTATGGCATGGGGTCATGCAATATTTGGGTCAATTGGTTTCTTAACAAGCTCAATTGCCCATTATATTTTTTTAAATGGCAGGCAAGCTGCTGATTTCAGCACCCACCCACCTATGGTTTTATGGGGACTGGGTCGAGGGTGGGTGGAAAGGCCGTGGGCTAACCACCTATTATATTTTACATGACCTCTCCCATCCGCCACTGAAAAGAAGCCTGGTCCCCGGAAATAAAGAGGGTAGTCAGCTATTCTTGAATGCAACACACTGTGAGACCTCCAGATTTGATTATTCCAAAATATACCTGGCCAGCCTCCCATGTCCCGCTCTTGTGTCTTTTTCAGCCAGCATCCCTGTGCTCACTTGACCTAAAGTGGCTCCCGTTTGTTCAATACCTTGATTTAAAGTTCTCATTCTTGTTTACAAATCTTGCTGTGGCTTCACCCCTCCCTATCTTTGTGATGTCCTTCAGTGCTACAATCTTCCAAGGTATTTACAGTCCTCCAATTCAGGCCTCTGGAGCTTTTCTGATTTCATCGCTCCACCATTGGCAACTGTGCTTTCAGCTGCCAAAGCAATAAGCTCTGGAATTCCATCCCTAAACCGCTCGGCCTCTGTATATCCCTTTCCTCCTTTAAAATGCCCCTTAAACCTACCTTTGACAAAGCTTTTGATCATCTGCCCTAGTATTTCCTTATGTGGCTCAGTGTCAAAATTTGTTTGATAAGCTCTCCTGCAAGTTGGGATTGGGATGGGATGCTTTGCAAAATTAAAGGGGTTATATAAATGCAAGTTGTTGTTGTCGCATAGAGCAACCTGCTTTACTCTTAGTAAACAATCACATTTGTGAAATTTTTCAATGAAAACGTGCCTACCAAATAGACAGTTTAAGTTGTAAGTAACAGGTTATTTAAATTGTTGTTTCTATGTATATGTCCAAAACCTTTTTGGATAAAACATTTTAAAGTAAGGACAGAATTATGGAAATTATTCCAAGTTCCATGGAAGGGGTGGAATGGCAATGGAGGGGCGGATGGAGAAAATCATTCTCAAGTACAGTGGGTTCATGAGCACTCCTATTCCAGAGGAAGAATTCAGAACATTTTTTTAAAATCCCTTTTCAAAATTTAAGTTGTGAACAATTTGTCTTTTGTGGGATTTTTGTTAGCATTTAATTCTGCTTCTATATAAATAATACATTAACAATCTTACGTTGCTTTTAATTCCAGTCAAATTTTTTTCTATGGGCAGAGTTTTGCCCTTGGCTTGCATGGTCAGCAGGCGGGTGAGGGCAGCCGGGAAGCTGACCACCGCCTACGATCGGCAGCGCTCTGCCATTTTACGCGGGCTGACCAATTAAGGCCCACCCAGCGTAATATGTGAGTGGCAGCACTGTGTGGGCAGGGGGGAGGAGGGCGAGCAGGCCTAGCGCAAACTTAGCGCATGCATGCAAAAGAGTGCTGAATAACCTCCCTGAGGCACGGATCTGCCTCAGGGTGATGAAGGATAGATTGAAAAAATTATTAAACAGCACAAAAAAGTAATGAAACCTCCCCTCATGTGACTCTTTCACGTGAGCAGGGACATGTTTTTAATTAAAAATTAAAGATTTTATTTCATTTATATTTGATTTTGGAAACCTCATCCAAAAATTGCAAAAGTCGCTTGGCCTGTTTGCCCGCCCATTAACCGTTAGGTTGAACAGGCAGTGAAAAATTCAGCATGATTGATAACTTAGTAGCCTCAATGGGCCTTTTAATTGTCAGTGGGTGCATGCCAGAGCGACTGCGCGTTGACATCGGCATGCTCGGCCAACGTCAACACGCGTCATTTCACGCTCGGTCAGGTCAGGCACGCACCCGCCCACTGCCTAGGTTCGCACTAATAATGAAAACTGCCTATTTCAAGTGTCACGCTGTAATGACACCTTCCCCCATGTGGAGGTGCTGCAGTGCCACCAGACGACCCATTTTAAAAACATAACTGCCAGGCCCCTTGCTCCACTGCCAGTGACCTGGAGGTTGAGCAGTTTAGGGATGTCACAGGAGGAGGGAGGAGTGGAGCAGTAACTGGGGTGAATGCTGTGACGTCTGCTATTTCCCACTGAGTATAATTTTAGAGTTCTTTAAAATTTCCTTTTTGTTGGTGGCCTACGTGAGGCCACAGCAATACTGAAGAATCCACACTAGAGAAGGCTCTACTTCTGCTCTGCTCATCACAATTTCAGCAAGAAGGCATTAGACCCCTCAGTTACGTGTGAGGGGATACTAATTGAGGCAGTCCATACAATGGGTGTAATGAGATCCAATTTCTATGCCATTGTTTACAAAGCTGGCCATGAAGAATGACAGAACCACCCTCCTCCTCAGCACTCAGATGCTTCTCCGCTATCCCAGTGAACTCAGTGAAGCATCCCAAAGTTACTGAGAAAGCACCTAGAAAGCACAGCTTCCATGAGCTTAAGAAACATTGAACAATGCCAAGTTCTGAGGGTATCCCAAATACAGGAATTCCCTCCGTATCACAAAATCAACTTTATGGACCACACAGTCTACACCATTATAATTAACAATATTATGACAATTGGAGTATAGTTTGTCTTATCTTCAACAATGTCCTTAAATAAATATTCCATGTTCCATAAATGTTCTGCGTTGAGTCTTTCTGTCTTGGACTCTAGGCATGGGACATGGTTCTTAGACAGATTGCAGACATGCTCTGGTATCTGCTTAACACTTGTTTATTAGTACTACATCTAAACAGGATACATGATGGCCACGTTGGTCCTGGGCCTGATTCCCCCAAAGTGTCTCTCGAAAGAGAGAGAGAGTCTAACATATGACTGACTGATGTCAGTAATACATCATCATCCACATCATACATGAGCATATCCCTTCTGTTAATCCTTGATACTGCACCTCCCCCCCAGTATGCTATCCTACTTTTTAACAACATGAAACTGTGGTGGAATCGTCCCAGATCTGAACAAAGTGCAGTAATGGGCAGGAAAAAGGACGTTTTACACGCTGGCTGTAATGGTGGGTTTTCGCGCTATATCGTCCTATTCCAGGCGCATCCCACAGCATTAAAAATGCATTCCCGGGAAATTCGCCGGATCACTGGCCACCTGCCATCATCTCAGGCCTTCAGTAATCTGCATGCCATATTTAAAGGATGCCTATGCACAGAACTAGCACTCTCTAAGTTATCGGAAGCTGCTGCAAATCCATGGATGCCAAATGGAGGAAACATGCTGCCCCCAAATTTAGACACCTGTCTCGAGTGCCTACTGGACACAATGGAGGCCTGATGTGAAATCCTGTACCCCTGCTCTGGGCAAAGACCAGCAAGCAAGGTCACCAATCCAGCATTGGAATGGTGGCAGCGATGGTCAGCATTAACGCCCTGGACAGCCACCCAGTGCCGAAACAGGATACATGATCTCCTCCATTCCGCAAGGGTACTCTTCTCATCACTCTCAATTCACACACTCACACACCCATCACACATCCACAGGGATCGCACTCACTGCCAGTTCAAGGGACATCACCATTCACTCTCTCACACACACCTTCATCTGCTCTGCGGATTGCATCCTCATCCTGTCCATGGCAGCCCTCATCACCCACACATGCCAGGCATCCTTCTCATCTGGCCTGGCAGGCGTCCTGCTCGCACCCTCTCCATCTGTCTTCATGCAGGACATAGAAAATAGGAGCAGGAGTAGGCCATTCAGCCCTTTGAGCCTGCTCTGCCATTCAATATGATCGTGGCTGATCCTCTATCTCAATGCCATACACCTACTCTTTCCCCATACCCCTTGATGCCTTTAGAATCTAGAAATCTATTTCCTTCTTAAATATATTCAGTGACTTGGCCTTCACAGCCATCAGTTGTAGACAATTCCACAGGTTCACCACCCTCTGAGTGAAGATGTTTCTCCTCATCTCAGTCTGAAATTCCCTACCCACTATCCTGAGACTGTGGCCCCCTTATTCTAGACCTGCCCCCCAACAGGCCAGAGGAAATATCACCCCTGCATCCAGGCTGTCCACCCCTGTCAGAATTTTATATGTTTCAATGTGATTCCCTCTCATTCTTCTAAACTCCAGTGAATACAGGTCTAGTCGACCTAATCCCTCCTCATACAACAATCCTGGCATCCCAGGAATCAGTCTGGTGAACCTTCACTGCACTCTCTCTATGGCAAGTATATCCTTTCTTAGGTAAGGAGGCCAAAACTGCACACAATAGTCCATGTGTGGTCTCACCAAGGCCCTGTACAACTGGAGTAAGACATCCTTGCTCCTGTACTCAAGTCCTTTGGCAATGAAGGCCAACATACCATTTGCCTTCTTAACTGCTTCCTGTACCTGTATGCTTGCTTTCAGTGATTAGTGTACAAGGACAGCCTTTTGTGCATCAACATTTCCCAATCTATCAACATTTAAATAATACTCTGCTATTCTGTTTTTCCTACCTAAGTGGATAACTTCACATCTGCCATGTACTTGCCCACTCGCTCAACTTGTCTAAATCGTCTTGAAGTCTCTTAACATCCTCCTCACCAGTCACATTCCCACCAAGTTTCATGTCGTCAGCATTTGGTTCCCTCATCCAAATCATTGATATGTATATATTGTGAATAGCTGGGACCCAAGCACTGATCCCTGCAGTACCCCACTAGTCACTGCCTGCCACTCCAAAAGGACTATTTATTTCTACTCTCTGTTTCCTATCTGCTAACCAATTCTCAACCCATGCCAATATATTACCCCAATCCTGTATGCTTTAATTTTACACACTAACCTTTTATGTGGGGCTTCATCAAAAGTTTTCTGCAAATCCAAATACACCACATCCATGGTTCTCCCTTATCTATTCTACTAGTTACATCCTCAAAAAACTCCAGTGGGTTTGTCAAACATGATTTCCCTTTCATAAATCAATGTTCACTTTGTCTAAGCCCGTTGATGTTTTCTGAGTGTCCTGTTATCACAGCCTTTATAATACACACTAGCTTTTTCCCTACCACTGATAGGCTAACCGGTCTATAATTCGCTGTTTTCTCCCTCCCTCCTTTTTTAAATAGTGGGGCTACATTTGCCACCCTCCAATCACACACAGAATCACACACAGAATCATACAGTGCAGAAGAGGTCCTTCGGCCCATTGAGTCTGCACCAACACGTGAGAAACATCTGACCTACCTACCTAATCCCATTTACCAGCACTTGGTCCATAGCCTTGAATGTTA